>NC_081562.1:138098903-138315441 GCF_022355385.1 Mustela nigripes
GATTTTGTGCGCCGTTGCTCCGCCGCTTGCCGGGAGCCGGCCCCTCCTCCCGGGGTCTATCTTCCCGTCGCTTTGGATTCACTTCTCCGCCGGTCCTACCTTTCAGAAAGTGGTTGTTTTTCTGTTTCCAGAATTGCTGTTCTTCTCTTCGATCTGCCGATGGATTTTCAGGTGTTTGCAATCTTTAGATAAGCTATCTAGCTGATCTAGCTGATCTCCGGCTAGCCTGCTACTTCTCCGCCATCTTGACTCCTCCCCCCCACTAGATATTCTTTCCTGCTTTCTTGAAGATTAATTAGTTGGCCATAAAGTTGTGGGTTTATTTGTGGGTTTTCTATTTGGTTCTTTTGATCTAGGTGTTTATTTTTGGCTAGTATCATACTGTTTTGATTATTATAGCTTGATAATATAAAAGTCTGGAATTATGGTTTCAGCTTTTCTTTTCTTTTTCAAGACTGCTTTGGCTATTTGTGGTCTTTTGTGGTCCATATAAATTTTAGGACTGTTTATTCTAGTTCTGTGACAAATGTTGTTGGTATTTTAAAAGGGATTGCATTAAATGTGTGGACTGCTTGGGTAGTACAGACATTTTAATAATATTTGTTCTTTCACTCCACAAGCATGGAATGTCTTTCTTTGTGTCATCTTCAATCTCTTTCATCAATATTTTATAGTTTTCCAAGTACAGTTCTTTCACCTTTTTGGTTAGGTCTATTCCTAGCTACCTTATTGTTTTAGATAAAACTGAAATTGCGACTGTTTTCTTAATTTCTCTTTCTGCTGCTTCATTATTGGTGTATAGAACTTCTGTAATTTAATTTTGCATCCTGCAGTTTTACTGAGTTTGTGTATCACTTCTAGCTTTTTTTTTTTGTTAAGTCTTTTGGGTTTTCTACATATACTCTCATGTCATCTGCAAGTCGTGAAAGTTTTACATATTCCTTACCAATTTGGATGCTTTTTATTTCTTTCTGCTGACTGCTGTGGCTAGGACTTCCACTACCATGTTGAATAAGAATGGTGAGAGTTGCCATCCTTGTCTTGTTTCTGATCTTAGGGGAAAGGCTCTCAGTTTTTCCCCACTGAAGTTGATGTTTTCATACATAACCTTTATTATGTTGAAATATGTTCCCTCTAAACCTACTCTGTTAAGGGTTTTTACCATGAATTGAAGTTGTGTTTTGTTAAATGCCTTTTTTGCATCCATTGAGATGATGTTTTTTATCCTTTCTCTTCTTGATGGGATGTATCACATTGCTTGATTTGCTAATACTGAACCACCCTTACCTGCTGGCAGGTCAGGAAGCTAGTGTCTGTGTAGTGCTGCCTCCTACAGGTGGCTTTTTTATGCTGAGGGATTGTGGAGGAAAAAGGCACATGCCAACTCCCTTGTTTTCAGAGAAGTCCCCCAATACGCTTTGAACTCAATATAAACAGATTTGTCTCCTGGTTGTCCCTGGCTTTGTGTAAACTGCTGTTTTTATGTTGCCTCTCCATGTAGGCTGCTATGTCTTCAAGGACAAAGACCCAGCTATCACTCAGCCTCTTGGCTCACACACTAAGTCCACTGACTTTTAAAGCTCCAGGCTCCAAGTCCCACTCATTTTACAAATTCCAATTCAGCCTCTCTGGTCAAATGCTATGGGTTTAGTCTTCCTTTTGTGAGCTTCCTGTTTCAAGAGCGCATTTCTCTGCCTTATCCATGCACATAGCTCCCTCCCCCTTGCAGGCAGCCTCCCCCTCTATCTTTCTAACCTTCCTAACCTTTCAGATGCAGCCTCTTCTCTATATTTATGTGGAGTTTGTTCCACCAATCTTCGGATTACTCTCTGCTTTACTGCCTTGGATGTGGATGATATCTAGTTGTAAATGTGGAACAGGGTAATAAACTCAGGGTTCTCCCACTCTGTTATCTTCTTGGCTTCTCTATTTAAGTCTTTCTCCATATGCTTTCCCTTAACTTTCTTCATATTCTCTTCTCAAATTTGTCCTCTTCCTAAAGGCCTTTCTTCTGCTTTATTAAGGCTGTTACTGGTATAATCCTCTTCCTTGGTATCTTTCACATGCATTTCTACATTGGTGGTCACTGGTGAGCCAACTTCCTTTCATTAGTAAACATTATTCACTTGAAGTGTTTTCATTACGTTGTTTCTGTGATTTCTTTGATTTTCTGTGCCTCATCAGTATTAGGGGACCATTTTGTTTTTATCATTTTTTCTTCCGGTTTGCCCCTCATCTGCCTCTCTTCCTCTTTCCTTTATTATTAATTCCACTGGCCAGCCTGAACTCTTCTGCTTCTGGTCTCTTTCTACCTGCCTGAAGAATGGACATTTTCTCACCAAAATAAGCTCTAAATTCTACTTAGTCATTAGTAAGAGACAGAGCGCTAGGCTCATTAATTCTTTAGTTAGTTCTTTCTACATTTTCTGAAGAAATCTTATCCCTGGTGTCACAGCAAGACCGAAAGATTACACATCTGGGTAAAGGTAACTTATTCAAATCAATTGTTTCTTCATCATTCATCATATATACTAACACATGTAGAAAACAAAACACCTGCGAGCCCATTCTTCTAATTGTTGATCTTGGGCTAAAAATGACTCCATATTTTTTTTCCTTCTAGATATCCAGATTTTTATTTCCTTCATAGGCACTTTCTCTCAAGAAGTCACTATACCATCTTTTTTTTTTTTTTTTTTTTCCCTTCTGGAAGAAGCAAAATTAAGAAAGCTTCATCATCTATTTGATAGGCCTATCTGTTCTGTAAATATGAATTGGCAGCCTCCAGATAATCAAACCAAAGAATCCAATTCATGGCCTGGATATCCAACACACTGGCTGAAGTACAAAAAGCAGAGAGCACTATTAGCTCTCTTACAGATAAACTTACTGCAGTCTTCCATTTTTCTTATATGTTTCTGTCAACCATAAAAGTCAAGAACAGAAATATTAGAGTGTATAGGCAGTAGAACACTTGATCTAGACCCTGAACCTTTTTACAACTGAAAAAATATATATAACACACTTCTTAAGATGGCTTTTCAAAAAGGAATGTAGGACACTCTGTTACCACAGGCTCACAAACCATGTAGTTTTTGTTCCAAATTGACAGGGGTGGTATATTTTTTATATTCTCACCAACCCAAACATATTCAGACTTTTTCTAACTTAAACATAAAAGGTCTTTTACAGATTTCATTTGTTTTGCCTAGAAAAAAATAAAGTAAATGTTTCTGGGGAAGATTTTTGATAAAGTACTCAGAGCACAGTTACCAGCAAAGTCTATGCCCAAGATTCTACTTCATCATGAGTTAATCTTTGGAGATTGGTATCATGTAAACTTATTGGTTCATCTTTATGTTTAAGAAGTCAAACTGGCAGCAAAACAAGTATATTTACATGTTGATTTTCTCAAACTTCTTGTCTTAGATCCGTCCTATGGATGAGATTGCTGAAAAGTGATTCTTCCTTAGTTCTTGAAAAACCCAAAGGCTTGAGAAATAGATCAGTTCTTTCTTAAGTATTCTTTTCTTGAAAATCTTTTACGTATATTCCATTGTTTGAAATCTTGCACTGAATGAAATCTGAAGCCAACATAATTTCTCTATTTATAAATAACTCAAACCTATTTGCCTGGCTCTTCCTACCAAAATCTTTCTTGACCTCTGAAGTCCAGCACTTTACTATAAAAACCCAGTCACTCAGTATGCCCTCTCAATCTTCAGATGCTAGTTGTCTTTTATCTCTAAGTTTAATCTCTAAGCATTAATTTTACCACACTAGCTTGGTTATCATGTCTGCAATTATACATATGATGGATCTTCTCTGCCTGTCTTCTGTATCAGTGGTCTATAAATTGAGGTACACTGGGGCTACATGAAGACTTTCCAAGAGATATGCTGGTACAGTTTTAAGGTAATCAAATTCCAGATCATCAGCTTCCATCTTTTCTACTACTGATCTTTTGGCAAATACACCTGTATCTAAGGTATCAAGCCAACCTCTTTCGCATTTCCTTCCCCTCTCCTTCACAATCACTTTTCTCACTTTCCAAAGAAATGCATCCCACCCATTAATCCCAACTAGTGTATTTCCCTGGAATATAAACACTCCAGGATGTCAAACCTGTAAATCCTCTGTTTAATCAAAGCAGTACAGTAAGGGTTTGTTTATCTCCCATCATATATATATCTATACATATGTAGATACATATATCATATATTTTATTAAGAAACGGACTATGTGGGCCTACGTTAGTATATTATAAGTTCAGATATGTAGCAGAATGAAGCAATAAGGAGGGTATTTTTACTTAAGGACCTTACATCTTCCATATCCTTATTACAGCAAAAGAATCATCTCAACTTTAGAAGACTTTAGTGAATACAAAGCAAAGAAATATTGAAGGCAGCAGTATCTTACTGTATCCAGGCAACGCATAGTAAGGCTCTGCACCTTATCTATTTATCTATATTAGAATTAGAATTCAGCTGTGTGATGGTTGTCATGGAGACATATATTAACATATTTATTTGAGCTGAAAAATCAAGTTGGACTTTTACCCACAGAGGAAGTCTGATATGAAAGATAAACTTGTAACTGAAGACTAGCTTTGTCAATTAAATGACAACAATTTTCCTTAAATTGAGTGATCTACATTTATAACTGCAAGGTTCTGGATTAAAAAAATACATTTCAGATGTATGTTAAGACAAAAATTACTCCCAAAAACTCACTGTATAATGGAAAAATGTGTTTTAAAATTCATAATATCTCTAAACAGTCCTTCCTAAGTATTTTGAGTTAAACAAGTTACCTGTAAGCAAAAGAGTAATACGTTTTAATATTCTTTTGATAAATCTTAATTAACCCTTTTTGATAAACTTCCCCAAACTGACAAAGTGATAATGAATCCCTCTGCAAGTCAGGTGGTTTCCAATTCTTTGCTTTCTATAAGTGATTGAGCAATTGAGTTTGCCAGTAGATAGATCATTATAATAATTTATAGATTATTTTATGATTTCTGGCACCTAACTCAGCAGAATGAGAGAAGTTAATGAATGATGCAGTTCTGGCATATTGCAAACACTAATATTTTAAAACTAAAAGTGTTACATCACCTTTTAAATATATATTTGACGTGGCTCACTTCTCTCATTTCTATTTTTTTTTTTTTTTTCATAAAGTAGGCTCCACACCCAGTGTGGATGAGATCAAGAACTGAACTGAGATCAAGTGTCTGACACTTAATCAACTGAGCCATTCAGGTGCCCTTACTTCTCTCATTTCTAATCTCCATGACTTCACTATTTTTCTATACCAACTCTTCTCTTCTCTTTTCTACACCAACTCCTTCAAATTTTGTTTTCATTTCTTTGGTAGTTTTGTATTTTTTTCTTCAACTTCTTTTCTGAGTTCTGCTTCTAATCTTTAAAGATTTTATTTATTTATTTATTTATCAGAGAAAGAGAGAGAGAGCACAAGCAGAAAGAATGGCAAGAAGAGGCAGAGAGAGAAGCAGGCTCGCCACTGAGCAAGAAGCCTGATGTGGGACTCCATCCCAGGACCCTGGGATCACGACCTGAGCCAAGGGAGCAGCTTAACTGATGGAGCCACCCAGGCGTCCCTCTGCTTCTAATTTTATAATTAAGTTTACTTATAATTAATTTATAAATTATAGTTTAACCATTTCCCATTTTGTGTGTGATGTGAGATAGGAATCCAGTATTATTTTCTTTCATCTGAGCAATCTCTTGCCTCAGCACCTTACACTGAAAAATCTAACTTCTGAATATAAATGGATGTTTCTGAATTCTTTCTTCTTCCCACTGACCAACATGTATATCCTTACACTGGTTTAAATTTGTTTTATATTAAATATTAAATAAATAAGGCAGGAAAAACACTTTGTTCTTTAGGAATGTCTCTGTAATTTTTGGGCCATCTTTCAAAATAAATTACACCAGTATCTTACTGGTATTGAAATTATATTCAATTATATTATATTATATATGAATTTATATTTATATTTAAAATTATATTATATATATATGAAATTATATTCTATTAACTTCAACCATATTGAAATTATATTAAAATAAACATGTTCTATAGAATTATTCTAATGTCTTTTTTCAAATCTGTGAACATAATCACATGACATTTTCTCTTCATTTATTTTTTTTTAAGTTTTAATTTTAATTTCAGTATAGTTGGCATAGCATTATATTAATTTCAGTTGTACAATATAGTGATTCAACAATTCCATTTATCACCCAATGCTCATCACAACAAGTGGTCTCCTTAATCTCCACCACCTACAACCTATCATCACCCATTACCCTTCTGGTAATCATCGGTTTGTTATCTATAGCTTAGAGTCTGTTTCTTGATTTGTCCCTCTCTTTTTCCTTAGCTCATTTGTTTTTTTTCCTTAAATTACATATGAGTGAATCACGTGGTATTTGTCTTTCTCTTATTTCATTTAGAATTATACTCTCCAGTTCCAATCATGCTGTTGCAATGGCAAGATTTCACATTTCAGATTTAATAGCTGAATAATGTTCACTTATATAGTATATATATTTATATATATATATAATACATACAATAAAATACTGTAATGTATAATATATATAATAGGGAATATCTTATATATAAGCATTTTATATTTTTTTAAATTATAAAATTTATATATATAAATTATACATACTTACAAATAAATTATAAAATTTATAATTATATATAATTATTAGTATAATTTACCATTATATACATATGATTTATAAAATTTATAAATTTTATAAAAAATAAAAGTTTAGATCTAAAGATGGCAAACACCTACAAATCCAACGGCAGATCGAAGAGAAGAACAGCAATTCTAAAAACAGAAAATCAACCACTTTCTGAAAAATCAACAAGAAATACAGCCAGGACCAAGTTCACCTACCAAGGAGCGCAGTTTCAATACCAAGGAGAGCAGCAGAATTCCAGAGGAGGAGAAAGCAAAGCACGGAACTCATGGCTTTCTCCCAATGATTCTTTAGTCTTGCAGTTAACTTAATTTCCTTTTTCTTTTTCAATTTTTTTTCTCATCTTCTGCTAAATTGTTTTTAACATTTATCCTTTTCTTTTTTTAACGTTTTTTAACTAGTTTATCTAATATATATATTTTTATACTTTTTCTTTATTCTTTTTTTTTAAATTGTTTCTTTTCTTTTCTTTTCTTTTCTTTTTTTCTTTCTGAACATCATTTTTATCCCCTTTCTCCTCCCGCACGATTTGGGATCTCTTCTGTTTTGGTTAAAGCATATTTTCCTGGGGTTGTTGCCACCCTTTTAGTATTTTACTTGCTCCTTCATATACTCTTATCAGGACAAAATGACAAGGCGGAAAAATTCACCACAAAAGAAAGAACAAGAGACAGTACCGAAGGCTAGGGACCTAATCATACAGACATTGGTAATATGTCTGATCTAGAGTTCAGAATGACAATTCTCAAGGTTCTAGCCGGGCTCGAAAAAGGCATGGAAGATATTAGAGAAACCTTCTTGGGAGATATAAAAGCCCTTCCTGGAGAAATAAAAGAACTAAAATCTAACCAAGTTGAAATCAAAAAAGCTATTAATGAGGTGCAATAAAAAATGGAGGCTCTCACTCCTAGGATAAATGAGGCAGAAGAAAGAATTAGTGATATAGAAGACCAAATGACAGAGAATAAAGAAGCTGAGCAAAAGAGGGACAAACAGCTACTGGACCACAAGGGGAGAATTCGAGAGATAAGTGACACCATAAGATGAAACAACATTAGAATAATTGGGATATCAGAAGAAGAAGAGAGAGGGGAGCAGAAGGTATACCTGAGAGAATTACTGGAGAGAATTTCCCCAATATGGCAAAGGGAACAAGCATCAAAATCCAGGAGGTGCAGAGAACCCCCCTCAAAATCAACAAGAATAGGTTCACACCCCGTCACCTAATAATAAAATTCACAAGTCTCAGTGACAGTGAGAAAATCCTGAAAGCAGCCCGGGAAAAGAAGTCTGTAACATACAATGGTAAAAATATTAGATTGGCAGCTGACTTATCCACAGAGACCTGGCAGGCCAGAAAGAGCTGGCATGATATTTTCAGAGCACTAAACGAGAAAAACATGCGGCCAAGAATACTATATCCAGCTAGGCTATCATTGAAAATAGAAGGAAAGATTAAAAGCTTCCAGGACAAACAAAAACTGAAAGAATTTGCAAACACCAAACCAGCTCTACAGGAAATATTGAAAGGGGTCCTCTAAGCAAAGAGAGAGCCTACAAGTGGTAGATCAGAAAGGAACAGAGACCATATACAGGAACAGTCACCTCATAGGCAATACAATGGCACTAAATTCATATCTCTCAATAGTTACCCTGAATGTTAATGGGCTAAATGCCCCTGTCAAAAGACACAGGGTATCAGAATGGATAAAAAAACAAAACCCATCTATATGTTGCCTCCAAGAAACTCATTTTAAGCCTGAAGACACCTCCAGATTTAAAGTGAGGGGGTGGAAAAGAATTTACCATGCTAATGGACATCAGAAGAAAGCAGGAGTGGCAATCCTTATATCAGATCCATTAGATTTTAAGCCAAAGACTATAATAAGAGATGAGGAAAGACACTATATCATACTCAAAGGGTCTGTCCAGCAAGAAGATTTAACAATTTTAAATATCTATGCCCCCAACGTGGGAGCAGCCAACTATATAAACCAATTAATAACAAAATCAAAGAAACACATCAACAATAGTACGATAATAGTAGGGGACTTTAACACTCCCCTCACTGAAATGGACAGATCATCCAAGCAAAAGATCAGCAAGGAAATAACGGCCTTAAACGACACACTGGACCAGATGGACATCACAGATATATTCAGAACATTTCATCCCAAAGAAACAGAATACACATTCTTCTCTAGTGCACATGGAACATTCTCCAGAATAGATCACATCCTCGGTCCTAAATCAGGTCTCAACTGGTATCAAAAGATTGGGATCATTCCCTGCATATTTTCAGACCACAATGCTCTAAAGCTAGAACTCAACCACAAAAGGAAGTTTTGAAAGAACCCAAATACATGGAGATTAAACAGCATCCTTCTAAAGAATGAATGGGTCAACTGGGAAATTAAAGAAGAATTGAAAAAAATCATGGAAACAAATGATAATGAAAATACAACGGTTCAAAATCTGTGGGACACAACAAAGGCAGTCCTGAGAGGAAAATATATAGCAATACAAACCTTTCTCAATAAACAAGAAAGGTCTCAGGTACACAACCTAGCACTACACCTAAAGGAGCTGGAGAAAGAACAAGAAAGAAACCCTAAGCCCAGCAGGAGAAGAGAAATCATAAAGATCAGAGCAGAAATCAATGAAATAGAAACCAAAAAAACAATAGAACAAATCAACGAAACTAGGAACTGGTTCTTTGAAAGAATTAATAAAATTGATAAACCCCTGGCCCGACTTATCAAAAAGAAAAGAGAAAGGACCCAAATAAATAAAATCATGAATGAAAGAGGAGAGATCACAACTAACACCAAGGAAATACAGACAATTATAAGAACATACTATGAGCAAGTCTACGCCAACAAATTTGACAATCTGGAAGAAATGGATGCATTCCTAGAAACATATAAACTACCACAACTGAACCAGGAAGAAATAGAAAGCCTGAACAGACCCATAACCAGTAAGGAGATTAAAACAGTCATCAAAAATCTCTAAACAAAAGCCCAGGGCCAGACGGCTTCCCAGGGAACTTCTACCAAACATTTAAAGAAGAACTAATTCCTACTATCCTGAAACTGTTCCAAAAAATAGAAATGGAAGGAAAACTTCCAAACTCATTTTATGAGGCCAGCATCACCTTGATCCCAAAACCAACAAGGATCCCATCAAAAAAGAGAACTAAAGACCAATATCCTTGATGAACACAGATTGAAAATTCTCACCAAAATACTAGCCAATAGGATTCAACAGTACATTAAAAGGATTATTCACCACGACCAAGTGGGATTTATTCCAGGGCTGAAAGGTTGGTTCAACATCTGCAAATCAATCAGTGTGATACAACACATCAATAAAAGAAAGAACAAGAACCATATGATACTCTCAATAGATGCTGAAAAAGCATTTGACAAAGTACAGCATCCCTTCCTGATCAAAACTCTTCAAAGTGTAGGGATGGAGGGCACATACCTCAATATCATCAAAGCCATCTATGAAAAACCCATCGCAAATATCATTCTCAATGGAGAAAAACTGAAAGCTTTTCCGTTAAGGTCAGGAACACGGCAGGGATGTCCATTATCACCACTGCTATTCAACATAGTACTAGAAGTCCTAGCCTCAGCAATCAGACAACAAAAGGAAATTAAAGGCATCCAAATCAGCAAAGAAGAAGCCAATCTCTCACTCTTCGCAGATGATAAGATACTACATGTGGAAAACCCAAAAGGCTCCACTCCAAAACTGCTAGAACTCATACAGGAATTCAGTAAAGTGTCAGGATATAAAATCAATGCACAGAAATCAGTTGCATTTCTCTACACCAACAATAAGACAGAAGAAAGAGAAATTAAGGAGTCAATCCCATTTACAATTGTACCCAAAACCACAAGATACCTAGGAATAAACCTAACCAAAGAGGCAAAGAATCTATACTCAGAAAACTATAAAGTACTCATGAAAGAAACTGAGGAAGACACAAAGAAATGGGAAAATGTTCCATGCTCCTGGATTTGAAAAACAAATATTGTGAAAATGTCTATGTTACCTAAAGCAATCTAAACACTTAATCTATTCCTATCAAAGTATCATCCATCTTTTTCAAAGAAATGGAACAAATAACCCTAACATTTATATGGAACCAGAAAAGACCTCAAATAGCCAAAGGAATATTGAAAAAGAAAGCCAAAGTTGATGGCATCAAAATTCCGGACCTCAAGCTCTATTACAAAATTGTCATCAAGACAGCATGGTACTGGCATAAAAACAGACACATAGATCAATGGAACAGAAAAGAGAGCCCAGAAATAGACCCTCAACTCTATGGTCAACTCATCTTCGACAAAGCAGGAAAGAATGTCCAATGGAAAAAAGACAGCCTCTTCAATAAATGGTGTTGGGAAAATTGGACAGCCACATGCAGAAAAATGAAATTGGACCATTTCCTTACACCACACACGAAAATAGATTCAAAATGGATGAAGGACCTCAATGTGAGAAAGGAATCCATCAAAATCCTTGAGGAGAACACAGGCAGCAACCTCTTCAACCTCAGCCACAGCAACATTTCCTAGGAACATCGCCAAAGGCAAGGGAAGAAAGGGCAAAAATGAACTATTGGGATTTTATCAAGATCAATAGCTTTTGCCCAGCAAAGGAAACAGCAAAACCAAAAGACAACTGACAGAATGGGAGAAGATATTTGCAAACGACATATCAGATAAAGGGCTAGTGTCCAAAATCTATAAAGAACTTAGCACACTCAACACCCAAAGAACAAATAATCCAATCAAGAAATGGGCAGAGGACATGAACAGACATTTCTGCAAAGAAGACACATGAAAAAGTGCTCCATATCACTCAGCATCAGGGAAATACAAATCAAAACCACAATGAGATATCACCTCACACCAGTCAGGAAATGACAGATGCTGGCGAGGATGCGGAGAAAGGGGAACCCTCCTACACTGTTGGTGGGAACACAAGCTGGTGCAACCACTCTGGAAAACAGCATGGAGGTTCCTCAAAAAGGTGAAAATAGAACTACCCTATAACCCAGCAATTGCACTACTGGATATTTACCCTAAAGATACAAACGTAGTGATCCGAAGAGGCACGTGCATCCACATGTTTATAGCAGCAATGTCCACAATAGCCAAACTGTGGAAAGAACCTAGATGCCCATCAACAGATGAATGGATAAAGAAGATGTGGTATATATACACAATAGAATACTATGCAGCCATCAAAAGAAATGAAGTCTTGCCATTTGCGACAACGTGGATGGAACCAGAGGGTATCATGCTTAGCGAAATAAGTCAACCAGAGAAAGACAACTATCATATGATCTCCCTGATATGAGGAAGTGGAGATGCAACATGGGTGGTTAAGGGGGTAGGAGAAGAATAAATGAAACAAGATGAGATTGGGCGGGAGAAAAACCTTAAGTCACTCTTCATCTTACAAAACAAACTGAGGGTTGCAGGGGGGAGGGAGGTTGGGAGAAGGGGAGTGGGGTTATGGACATTGGGGAGGGTATGTGCTATGGTGAGTGCTGTGAAGTGTGTAAACCTGGCGATTCACAGACCTGTACCCCTGGGGATAAAAATAGATGTTTATAAAAAATTAAAAATTAAAAAAATAAAAGTTTATTTTTATAAAAAATAAAATTTATAAAATTTATAATTATATATATATCACATCCATGTATATGCATATAGTGGATTATTCTATACATAAACTAACATTTATCTATTGATGGTTGCTTCTATAATCTGGCTATTGTAAATAATGCTGCAACAAACATATGAGTGCATATATCCTTTGGAATTAGTGTTTTCTGATTTTTTGGGTAAATACCCAGTAGTGCAAATACTGGATTATAGGGTGGTTCTATCTTTAACTTTTTGAGGAACCTCCATACTGTTTTCCACAGTGGCTGTACCAGTTTGTACTCCCACCAACAGTGCATGAGCGTTCCTTTTTTTCACATCCTTGCTAGCAGTTGTTGTTTCTTGTGTTGTTGATTTTAGCCATTCTGACAGGTTTGGGGTAATATCTCATTGTAGTTTTGATGTGCATTTCCCTAATAATAAGTAATGTTGCACATCTTTTCATATGTATGTTGGACCATTCCTCTTCCATATAAGTCCAGAATATGTCAGTCATCACCAAAATAACAACTACAATAACAGTAATAATAATCAAAAGTAGTAGTAGTAACATTAAAACTCCCCAAGTCTGTTAGGAATTTGATTCTAAGTGCATTAAGAGAATTAATGTCTTTGCAACATTTAGCCTCCCAATATATTAATACAGCATTTCTCTCCATTTAATTGGATCATAGTTAATGTTCAACAGAAGTTTATAACTTTCTCAATAAAGGTCATAAACATTATTTGTTAGATTTACCCAAATGTCATCTATACTGTGTTCTATATTTCATACTATATTGTAAATTTTGTAGTTTTAAAATTACATTTACTATAGTAACTTCACTATAAAGAAACCTGGCAGATACCACCTTAACCAAGTGGTCAAGGTTAACATTAAGAATAATGTTATGTTATATGATATGATAACATCATGGGGCCCATTTTAACAATGACCTCACCACTACGCTTCAAAAGTGTCAGGGTTCTGAAAAGAAAAGAGCAAGGAATAGCTGTAAATTGGGGCAGACTACAGACATATAGCTACCCAGACTTGATTCTGAAACAGAAAAAGGGTATCAGTAGAAAAACTGGGAAAGTCTGAATAAAGGCATAGTGTAGTAACATTATTGTACCAAAGTCAATTTCTTAGTTTTGAAAAAAATATAGCATGGCCACATGGGATGTTAATAATTTCAGAATAAAATGTTCTTAAAATTATACTCTCTTTTTTTGTTGTCACTGCCAGTCCATAGAAATGTAATTGGCTTACCTATACTGCTTCTGTATCCAAAGACCTTGCTAAATTCTCTAGTCAATTCTAGGAATTCAGCTGTAGAGTTTTGGAAATTTTCTACACAGATAATTTGCCAACAATGACAGTGTTTTTTTCTTCCTTTCCATTCTTATACCTTTTCTTTCATAATCGTCTTCCCCCTCCCATCACCGCCCATCTTATTCTGCAGGCTAGCATCGCTGGTTAAGATCTCTATTCTAATCTATATTGAATACAAATGGTGATATCAGGGATCTTTATATTTTAAGACTTAAATTATCTCCTCTGACATCACTGTAGCAACATTTTTTTTCTATATATGTCTCCTATGGAAGGGAAATAAAAGCAAAAATGAATTATTGAGACTATATCAAAATAAAAAGCTTCTGTGCAGTGAAGGAAACAATCAACAAAAGTTAAAGACAAGTTACTAAATGGGAGAAGATATTTGCAAATGATATACCCAACAATAGGTTAGTATCCAAAATATATAAGTAACTTACATAACTCAACACCCCAAACCCAAATAACCTAATTAAAAAATGGGCAGAAGACATGAAGGACATTTCTCCAAAGAAGATAGACAGATGTAGCTAAGAGAAACATGAAAAGATGCTCAACATCACTCATTATTGGGGAAATGCAAGTCAGAAGCACAATGAGATACCACTTTACACCTGTCATAATAGCTAAAATCAAAAACACAAGAAGTAACATGTGTTAGTGAGGATGTAGAGAAAAAGGAACCCTCGTGCACTGTTGGTGGGAAAACAAACTGGTGCAGCCACTGTGGAAAACAGTATGGAGGTTCCTCAAAAAATTAAAAATAGAACTACCCTACAATCCAATTATTGCACTACTGGGTATTTACCCCCAAAATACAAAAACACTAATTTGAAAGGACATATGTACCCCTATGTTTATTGCAGCATTATTAACAAGAGCCAAGTTATGGAAGCAACCCAAGTGTCCATTGATAGAAGAGTGGATAAAAATGTTGTGTTGTGTGTGTGTGTATATATATATATATATATACACACACATTTCTATATATCTATTTATTTACCTATCACATATCGCATACACACATAATGGAATATTATTCGGCCATCAAAGGGAATGAAATCTTGCCATTTGCAATAACATAGATGGAGCCAGACAATACAAAGCTAAGCAAAGTCAGTCAGTCAGAGAAACAAATACACGTGATTTCACTTAAATGTGGAATTTAAGAAACAAAACAAATATAGAAATAAAAGAGACAAACCAAGAAACGGACTTTTTAGCTATAGAGAGCTGATGGGTTCCAGAGGGGAGATGAATGGGCAAGATGGATGAAATAGGTGATAGGGATTAAAGGGTACACTTATTTTGATGAGCACTGAGTCATGTATATAGACTTGCTGAATCACTGTACTATATACCTGAAACATTAATATAACACTGTATATTAACTATACTGGAATTAAAATAAAAATCTTTAAAAAAAGATTTAATTATCTCTGTTGATGGCCAGAGATAATATTAATTTCATCAGAATAATATAAAAAGCAGTTAGTTGCTTTTACTTCAAACATTCCCACAGAGATAGCAGTATCACTGTGGTTTTTTTAGTTTTAAATATTGAAATGTTTGTTCAAAGTGCATAAAAGAGTGTAACACAAAGAAAAGGAAGTAACACAAAGACAAAAAAGGAAAACAATATGGTATTATGTTACTAGCACAAAATAAAAGCTGTGCCATTAACCATGTTAACCTGTGGACAATTCATTGCCCAAACTTTACCTTCCCCTGTGACACAGTGTGGAGCTGTCACTGAGAAGTGGCTGCCTAGCCTACATGTAGAGCCTACATTTTCAAACCTTGCCTCCCACCCCATTACACCAGGTGTGGCTTTGTGAATAGTATTCCCCAGAAGGATGTCAGTGCAGCAAGTAGTGTAGTGTCAGTTCTCAGGTTCAAGCTGAACTTTTCAGAGCATGTGTTGTGTGTTCCTGCTCTTTCCCCAACTCCTGGAGGACTCAAAGGCCCACATTACAGAAAGTTACCTACCAATAAGGAATGCCTTCAATATACTGGTTATTGGTGATAAATACACTTCACTCAGGTTTAATCTATCATATTTTTTGGAGTCCATTCATTGTCGCAGGTAGTTTTCAAGTGGGTACAGACCAAACAGAAAATATAAAAGACATGGCAACTGCTTAGCAGTCAGGCAGCATGAGATAAACTGAGTAAAGGATGGGAAGATAGTTATGTCACACAGTCACAAAAACTTAGTAAAAATATTGTTTGTCAAAAGGAAACTGTTATAGAAATAAAAAAAGTGGTTGCCTCCAGGGGAGCAAAGCAGGGGATTAACTGGGAAAGAGCATACATCTGGGGTAATGGAAGTGTTCTATATCTTATTGGGGGTAGTGGTTTTTACTGTGTGTTTACTGTGTATAAATTATATCTCAATTTTTTAGAATGCCTGAGATAGCTTCAAAGACACAATGGTGTCTACCAAGAGTACAGCTGTAGCGTAAATGAGAAGGAAAACAGAACACTAGAATAACAGTATTACTTGCTGCTTTTCTTGAGAATTTATAAGCAAGGAATGTACACAGGCAACAACTAACTGAATGGACAGCAGAAATGGCAGGGAATAGAGAACCCAGAAATTTGGGGGCCCCAAGGATTAGAAACACTGATTGTTTCTGGATTTCAGTAAGAGAGAAGGCCAAAAAGCTTTGAGCAAAAATGGCCATTAGTTTTTCTCATGGAACCAGTGTGAAGTCAGTCTTGTTACAAATCAGGTTAAGTACGTTACTTCCCATGAAACCTATTTCAGATGGCCACATGAGAGCATCCTTTGAAAGATAAGAGAGGTAAGAACAGAAGTAAGGAAGCAAAGAAATTAAAGATACTGGGATTTTTTGGTGTGTTTTTTTGGTTAGAGTAACCATATAATTTATTGTCCAAACTGGGATAGTTTTGAGAATGAAAGGAGGAATTATTACTTACCATGCACGAGAGATATGTATAAACTAATAACTTCCTCTGCCAGACTGGGACATGTAAGTCACTCTATTACTAGTACAGGAAATTAATTACAAAATGATAGATCAGGGCCAATTAAGTTTCTGAGGGAATAACATTGAGAAAAAACCCATAAGCCTTGCCTATAAGCCTTTCACACTTCAAACAATGCTCACACAGTCAAAATTGCAGGGACAAAAAGAAAGATATAAAGGTTACATAACCTTCAAGGAAGACATATTTCCCAATGTTCACACAAGTTGACCTTGGAGGAAAATAAACAAGGAAGAACCTTCCGGAAGGCAGAATTATGTCCTATAGAATAATGAATAATGGAATTCCTTGTAGAGAGGAGGGGGACCAGAGTCTAATCAAGAGATAGCTTCTATCCTGGGCAAAAATCCTTGCCATCTCCTGTTTTTGTCACTGTCAATATTCCTAATTCTAAATGTTCCTTCAGCTTTAGGAAATTAAACATAAACTTGTAATTTGATAACTGGGCCCAGTGCAATAAATTATGGGCATTGCACATAACGTGATGGTGGTAAGAATAAGTCCAAAAAGTCTTTCACAAAGATCACTGAACTAACTGCCAAGAGGCCATGATTCTCTTCTAACCTTCACTATTAGCTGTGTGACCCTGGATAAATCATGATTTCTCAGGACTTCAGTTCCTTCACTTAGAAAGTGAGTAAGAGGATGCCTTCCAACTCTAATAATTCTAATTTAAAGTTCCTGACCTCACTGAGCCAAAAGAACTACAAAAATCCTCTATAAAATGTCATTACCTAGAGAATACATAATAAACTAGTTGGTGTGGTTTTATAGCAAAAGCAACTCAGCACAATTCTAAAAAGTTATATTGGCAAGAAAAATCCTGGCACTCTTTCATTTCTTGATTTTTCTATATTATTTTAGTTTCATTATAGTACATTAAGGAATAAAATAGAACTTTTTTTAAAACTGGAAAAGACAATTACCTTCCATTTCATTAGGTTTTAGAAACTAATCCAAAAAGAAAGGGAAAACTGCACTGCACCTAAAAATTTCAATTTTTTTATAGTACGTACAGACTAAAAGTTAGAATATTTTAAAAACAAAAATGCAATTTGAAGTACTTTCAATCTAAAGATACCATAACAAAATATAAGTTACATAGTCAACAATAATATTTGCAGAATCCTAAAAATATTATTTTTTCAAATAATTAAAATTTTGAAAATATATCTGCTAAATTTCAACTTTTGAAGCCCCTTCTAATTTTCTTTTAAAAAAAAAAAAAAAAAGATATTATTTATTTATTTGACAGAGATGACAAGTAGGCAGAGAGGCAGGCAGAGAGAGAGGGGGAAGCAGGCTCCCCGCCTGAGCAGGGAGCCTGATGCGGATCATGACCTGAGCTGAAGGCAGAGGCTTAACCCACTGAGCAACCCAGGCACCCCGCACCTTCTAATTTTCAAAAGAAATTCCATTCAGGACTTTGTCTTCCTTATTGAGAGAAGACAAAAACTAATATTCTATATGATACGTTGTTACTCATAAACTATATATATATATATATATATATATATATATATATATGCCAAACATTTTAAGAGAGTAAGGCCCAAACTTTGTCACTTGAAATCACTAGATGATGGCACAAAGGAAAAATGGCAAATATTTTGCAAGTCCTGCTATCACATACCCTAGTATTATCAGTGAGTTTCTAACGCAATCACAGTTATTGTTACTGATTATACAATTATGGATAGATGTTGGACTACTATATAAAACAAGAAACATCAACTCCATTGTATCTGGAAAAAAGTTCACACTCATACTCTTGGGTGAATTAGTGAATCAAAAAGAAAAACAAGAGTAAGGACCATGAACATGCCTCAAATCTCTGAATGGAAAATTTACAGGTATACCTCTGATTATATAAAAATTTCAGTAAGTCTAAATGATGGAAAGTTATAAGAGAAATCTTTTTTAAAAACCATTTAAGAGAACTATTTAGAGATATTTGACAACAACTCTCAAAGACATGCTTTTGTTATAATAAAAATTACCCCTTTAATACATTTCACAGAATGCCTGGGTAGCTCAGTTAGTTAAGTGTCTGACTTGTGATTTTGGCTCAGGTCATGATTTTGTGGGGGGCGGTCTGCTTGAGATTCTCTCTCCCTCTCCCCCACTATTCTCTCTCTCAAATAAATAAATAAACCTTTAAAATTTTTTCACAAATTTTGATGTTTCCATAGCAGCACTGATGTTGAGAAGTCTCTTGTTTGGTTTTATCCAAAGCACTTTGCATATGACAATTTTCTTTTCTTCTCTGGAAACTTTCAGGCTTATCTTTCCTTCTGTTCTAGAAAACAGTCTTCTATTATTTCTTGAATGATTCTCTCCTATTTTCTCTTGCATCAGGGAGCTGCTATTGGACCTGCTGGGGTGCGCCGCTAATGATTTCTCCCTGAAATTTAGCCTTGAACAGCTCAGTGAGTTTCTTTCAGCCTTTAGATTTCTAATTTTTGAGAGTTATTTCCTGTTTTTTACTTTTATTTTAATTCTCCTTTTTAAAAAAAGACTATTTTCTGTGTAAAATCTTCTCACATTTTCAAAGACAATAATTATGGTTTCACATTCTCTACTAGGTCATAGTACCAAACACTTTCTGTGTTTGCATTTATGAGAATTACTGATGTCATCTACTTCTTATCAAAGAGAGAGCTGGAATTTTTATTTCCCGTTTCTTTTGTTTTGGATAGATATTTTAATAGGAGAAGGCAGAAAATTCTTTATATGCCATCTTAAGAGCAAAAGTACAGTTTCTAAGCTAGTTCACACATACCATTTGTAATGGTTGAATTTACTACAGTTTTAGTCTGCTCAGCACACATTCCCATATCCCTTCTTCTCATTCCTTTGGAGAAAGACTCTCTCACACCCTGAGATCCCAGAGGGGCCCTCAGTCACTGGACAATGCACCTCTGTTGCAGCACTAGGCTGGTCCACCAGAATAATCAATTCCCTGGGCCACAGTGATTATTCATCACACATGTGGCCAGAGCTGTTCCGTATCTTCTCTGAGGCTGATAGCTAGAGAGGTGGCCCAACAAGTTCTCTTCCTGTTGGCTTTGGTAAACCAGGAAGACAACAGTCTCAAGATGCTGGTGTTCACTTTACTGATCATATACCTGTCTGCATAATGATGAATAAAGAAACTAGCAAAGCTGAGAAAGGGTCCAGATGAGATCATCTGAGTTCTTGGCTGCAACCATGCCTGAAGCCAGATGCACCTCTGGAAACCATAGTCATATAAATAATTAAGTTCCTTTTATTTTCATAAGCTGGCTTGAGCTGGCTTTCTTTCACTTAGAACTGAACAAGTCCTGATGAATTCATCATTTCATCAAAATGTTCCAAATTACTAATACTTGAACTATAAAACACTACTTCTTTGCCAAAAATTAAATAGCCCAACTTTTTATTAAAATAAAATCACAATCATAAATAATACACACATATGTCTCTTATATTTGCATATTCTCATGTTTTCGGGATAACAGTATCTTTGAGAATGAGGAATATATACTCTGATAAGATATGTAAGATAGTAAATATCTTATAGCCACTGACCTACAAAATAATTTTCTTCCAGGTACTTCAGAAAGTCTGGTCATTTCTTAAAACCTTCTCTATCAGAGCTCTCAGTTTTTAATAAAACTCAAGTTGCATGGTTATCTTACCTAAAGGCTATGTGGAAAAAGAAAATAATATATCTCAAAATATTCATTCCCTTAGGAGGAAAAATTTGGTTTACATTAAAAAAATTATTCAGCCTCAATCTCTGACCCAGGGACTGGAAACAAGGATATTTTCAACCCAAGTATTTGTGGGAAGGAGGTAGACAGTAATAACATGCTTCCAAGGAGATAGGTAGGAATGCTTAGAAGTCATGTGTTCCTTGGACGCTCTCCCTGGAGTAACTTTCTTCTTATTATGTAAATGCCGTGTGCTCTCCAATCCAATGGTCAATGTCCATTCTGGGTTTGAAGATATTGCCTGGGTTTTTATTGGTTTCAAGAACATTTACAGGCCAGGCAGATAATCTCAAAGAAGGAAGAAGCTGAGGAATTTTAATGTATTACATTCTTTTATCTGCACTAAAAAGTATATCCTTTTAAAATTCTAGTGTCTCTCACTTCTCTTTTTTGATTGGTTCAAGTATTTTTTTTCATGCATCATTTCTATCTACTGTTCCTCTTTCATCCATGGTTTGTTTCACAGTGCTATCATAAAAGATTTCTGGCACTGATATTCTTTGTATGCAAAGAGATCATGTATGAATAAGAACTAATAATAATAAATGATAATAATAGTTCAGTTTATTGAGCACTTAGGATGTGTCATGTACTGTTCTAAATGATTCCCACATATTAAGTTATTCTGTCCTCATTTCAACCCTATGTGGTAGGTACCATGATCCTCACTTCACAGATGAGACCATGGAGACACTGAGATGGGTAAGCAGCCTATCCAAGAGCACACAGAAAGTAAGTTGTAAATAGGAAAACAGGCATTCTGTCTCAAGGATCTCTGTTCTTAAACTATTACTCTGCACCATCCAAAGAAATATGCCATCCTATTATTATGGGTTGAATTGTGTCCCACAAAATGTTATGTTGAAGTATTAACCTCTCATACCTGTGAATGTAATCTTATTTGGAAACAGGGTCTATGTAGATGTAATTAGGTTAATATGATGTTATACTGGCTTTAGGGTGGGCGCCAATGCAATATGACTACTGTCCTTATAAGAGGAAAACCTGGACACAGAGGAAAAACATCCATGAGACGATGGGGTGGGCGGAGATTGTTCAGAAGCTTGAACAGGCAGGAAGGAGCATCTCCTAGAGGTCTCTGAGGGAGCATGGCCCTGCCAACACCTTGATTGCAGATTTCTGGCCTCTAGAGCAGTGAGATGATATATTTCTGTTGATTACAGCTACCCAGTTTATGGTACTTTGTCATGACAGCCCTAGGAAACTAACACACTGTCTTTCACTTACACCGAAATATACCAACCTATCAACCTGCTATTTCCAATTTTCATATAGATGGCAGAAATAGTACCATTTAGCTTTCTTCTTAATTCTATGTAAAGAAAATCAATAGCCAGGGGTGGGACCGTGAGAATAGGAAAGTAAAGCCTCCCATCTAGTACAAGCAGCTGCTTTTCCACTCCAGCAGAGTACTGTCACATGGAAAGGTAGGACTAAAGTTGCCAGGTCTCCAGTTTGCATGGGAACCCAGAAATGTGGATTTGTACATTAAATCAGTCAACAACAAATTAAACTGGTGACTAGTTAAAATAACACTAGTTAATAACAAATTCACATTTAAAACAAATACTGGGCAAACATGGCACATCTGCAGACCAAATCTGACCACAATCTCTGCTTTGCATGTTTGCTTGACTTCCTGTGTCCACTCTCCCTTTCACTCCCCTTGACCAGGACCTAACTGGGGCCATCCAGCCACCAGACCTAGGATGTAGGCAGAGCATGGGTGCATGAGAAGCCATGTGGAAGTCAGCACCCTAGAACTAGGGAACTCTCTTCAAGATACAGAATGCGGCAGATGTGGAAGAGTTCTCCACACTTCTGAATACAAGACAGAATGGGTACATTCCTCTGGATCTGGATCTGGAGTCTAACGCTACTCCTCTATTTTGTCAGTTAGTCTTCTGAAAGCTTTCCTTTCTTTTTTTGTTTCTTTTTCTTCTTCTTCTTCTTCTTCTTTTTTTTTTTTTTTTTTTTTTTTTGGTCTTTGTTAGTCTGATGTATAAGAGACTTAGAGCTTTAGCGGGTACAGGTTTTGGGTAAGTCTAGGACACGACCTTGGTACTTCCAGGCTCCTGGCTGGAGCTGTACTTACACTTTAATGAGTACCCTAAATTTCTTATCTCTCACATGTACACTTGAAAGAAGCGCTGAGTGGGTTGTAAGCTCACAGTTGCCTTTCAGTATTCACCATCCTATAACCTATGAAAGTTGTCCAGAGATCTGGAAACATTTTTGAAAAGAAGTTCTGTGAAATCAGTTTTATAAAACGTGACTTTACTACTCAGGCTTATTTAAAAAACAAAAAACAAAAAAACCTTCTAAAATATAAAGAATTGTTCTGATAATGTGAACATCCACTCTAGCCCAGTAAGTCTATTACTATGTGGTAGCCTGAGACTCTTCTGAGTCCTCATTGGCTATGAATCTGTCTTCATTCAGTATCTACCAGAGCTCAGACCTATTTGATGTGGTACAGAAACTACTGATTGCTGGTGAGAGAAAATAAGTACCTGACAGGTTGCCAGGACTCTCTCTGCTACATTGAGATATTAAAGTCAGTGATGCAGTTTGGCACACTGTGGTGTTTGGGGCCTGCAAAATCGACAAACATTATTTTGGAAAGTCTGCAGAGCGTGTCAAGAAGTGAAATACCACAAAATCCGTCCAAGTTCATCTCATTTAATGGTTTGGGTTTTTTAAGTTTATTTTTTGCTTGAATTAAAAATATCTCAATCTTCTTTCCAAACCTGTAAAGTCATACTGAAAGTCACTAACAGGTTTCTCACAAAACCTCAAAGGGTCAGTAAAGCCGGTTTTGTCCCCCCATAGCAGATGAAGAAACTGAAGTTGAAAGCCTTAAGTAACTTGTTCAGGGTTGTTTGTGATGGAGGGAGAAGCTTGCACGCACAGCGCCTGATGCTGAGTTCAGTGACCTTTCCCACAAATAAGGCATGCAGGATTGGAAGACCAGACTGCTGAGCCATTAGGATAGCCAGAGCTGCGATCAAAACCACCCTTAACTTGTGATGTGAGAGAAACTGTTCAAGCCTCTGTAGATTGGAAACTTCTCACTTGTAAAGGGGAGTTAAAATTATAAAATACATGCAAACTCCATGGCGCAGAGCGGGCACTCAGCCGATGTCCATCCCCTTCCCTCACTTCCTCCGACAAGATCCCTTAGATCTAAGCAGACCACCCATTCTCTAGTTAAACACTTGAATGATTAGTGAAAACCTAAGTAGCCACAGAAAAGTAACTCAAGGGATGCCTGGGTGGCTTAGCCGTTAAGCATCTGCCTTCAGCTCAGGTCATGATACCAGGGTCCTGGGATCAAGGCCCGCATCGGGCTCCCTGCTCGGCGGGAAGCCTGCTTCTCTTTCTCCCGCTCCCCCTGCTTGTGTTCCCTCTCTTCCTGTGTCTCTCTCTGTCAAATAAATAAATAAATCTTAAAAAAAAAAGAAAAGAAAAGAAAAGTAATTCAAGACACTGAAGAAACAACAATAAATTCACTATCACGGGCAAAGACCACAGGAGAGGTTGTTACCACAGAAGAGCCAAAAAGAGTGGTTAAAAAAAAAAAAAAAAAAAAAATCCACGATGTGGAGTCTTTTCTTAAAGGAAACAAACAGGTCACATCAAAACGTCACACCTTGAACTTATTCTCTGCCATATAATAAACATGGTTCGTTGTTTCCAAATACAAAATATTCAAAACATTTCCAAGAGGTATGAAATGCTTTCAACCCATGGCATTGTTTGAGACTCCCAAAAGCTGTCATGTCCCACGGCAGCCAGGAGTAACAGTCCTCAGGATCATGTAGCTTGTCGGTGCCACAAAAGAACTACAATGCTGACTCCTTTACACCTCCTGTCTGCTGGCTCACTTGGGTGAGGACGAGGTAGGGGCATGCGTGACCGACACTAGGAAGGTATGGGCCTGGATAGAACCACTAATTGTGGATGTGGGCAGCCGAGAAACATAAGCTCAGAGCTGCTAGGATCAGGAGGTATTCACAGGCCTACCTACTACCACAAAAATTAAGCAATTAGCAAATATGATGCTAAAAATATTAAAATGCATAACACAATTTAGAATGTATCTTCAAATTTCAACTTAATGCTAGGGAATTATGTGCCAATAGCTGTCTTATATTTGTGACCTCAGCTCTTGGCACAATCCTGCAGAACTGGGGTTGTGTTATTGCATACGTGGGTGGTTATTAAATGCTTTATAATGATTATGTTAAAGGTCATATTCCTCATCCACATAACTTCACTTACTATTATGAGTTAGATGTGTACATGAGTAGACAATGGTCTCCTTCCATTAAATGCAAACTGGCTGAAATTACTGCTTAAGTTGCCAGGTTGTAAGAGAGAAGAGATCAAATTAATGAGGGTGAAATTGTATAATCAGTTTATAAAACAAATCATGCCGAGGTCAAGGCTGACATCGCCAACTCCCACTCATCTAAGTACCCTTAAAAATGTGACCTTCTCTGTTTTCGCTGCCACTACTGCTCTAATTCAAGCTGTTTCTTATTTCTTTTCCATTCACATGCAGTTGGTGAATCATTTATCTTGGCAAACTCGAATTCCATCATGTCACCAGGCTCAGAAACCTCTGAGGGCTTCCCACTGCTTGACACACAAAGGCCCAACTCCTCAGCAAGGCATTCATGGCTCTACTAAACTTGGCCCATCCTTCTAATGGAGTGGTTCTCAACAGCTAGGGGAACTTTGAAAGATAAACAGGTTTACATCTTGTGTCCCAGAAATTCTATTTATTAGTTCTGGGGTAAGATCCAGGGACCTGTATTTTTAAAAATATCTCTAGATGACTTTTATTCACTGCCAGTGTTGAACCACTGGTGTAATTTTACCACCTATTATTTCACCCAACATGAAGGAACCTTCTGTTCCAGCCAGTAATACTGATTTGTTTGTTTGTATCTCTAGTTCTCCATTCATGCTGTTAATCCAACCTGGAATGTCAGTTCCTCTCCTAGCTCTTTATTTAAATTTAAATCTTTACCATTCCTCTAAGATTAACTGAATTCCCACCACCATCTTTACAACTATTGTGAATCTTAATAATATTGCCATTTGATAACCCCAAGAGTGTTTGTTAGCTTAATGAAGTACTGTATGGCAATTAATAACACACTGTTTGTACTGTGAGTGAGTTTTTTGTTTTGTTTTGTTTTTTTCATACTTCACTCCCTGTATTCCTGGCTCCTGGAGGGAAAGTAAACTTTTCATGATATCTTTGGTTCTCATTCCCTAGCCCCTTGCACCTATGAAAGCATTAAACATAAAGCAGACATTCACTCATATGCTCAAACCTTATAATGACTAAGCAAATTAAAGTCTCTAAAATTTATGATGTGTATTCTTATAGCCTGAAAACGTAAGTTATCAACTTTCCGGACTGTTTATGCACACACTGATGAGTTTTTCATGGGAAGCATCAGTATTCCCATGCAGAAATGAGAATCTCTTATCCATAAAACCTGATATGATGGGAAACACAGGGTTGGTTGATCCCTAATAAACATGTTCCTCCTACAGACAGAAGTATTTTCCATATTTATATATTTAATTCTCATAAGTTCACAGGAAAGGAAGAAGTAGTAAAACAGTTTGAATCTGCCAATACCTGACTTAGAGTGACCCACCCATGTGACAAAACAGTTGAAGACTCAGGATAGAATCAGGATAGCTGATGACTATCCTTATCTACTACAATAGGACCACAAGAGCAAGTGTTCCCTTGCCCTCAATTTAGAAGACATGAGAGTACCAGTAACCTACAGTAAATGTCTCTTATGCAAATACTGAAAACCAAAAACAACTGGCCCAAGAGCATCCAATATGCTGAGCCACTGCCAGAGGTCCAACTCAGGCTTTCCTATTGCTCCAGCTGGCCAGAAAGGTACTGTTCTGCTTCTACAGCACAGGAGATGTGATTTCACTCTCAGAGCTACAATTTCTCTACAAAACGGTGTCATGCATGATGACTTCCTGTAGTTCAAGTAGCACTGGTACTTACAAGTTAAATAGTCTTGGGAGGACTTGCTGAGAACCGAACCACTATTTATAACATTGTTTTTGTAGGAAAATGTCTTCTGCATTCCAAACAACAGAATTAGATATGAACTTTTGGAATCCAGTTTATTTCACAGATTAAGAACTGACTGCATCTTGTTAATTACACTATGGTTAGTATTTTCCTAGGATAAAATGGCAGTGTGGAGGCTTGCCAGAAGTGTGTACCAGGAATGAAAAGTTGCATGAATATGGACCATATGTGGCTATAAGGATGAAAGACAGAAAGGATGATGAAAAAAAAAATCCAGGCACATTACTAATTTATTAAGCAAGTATTTACTGAACACTATTGAGACTATGTTGAATGCTGAGATAGACCAAAATTACTCAGACAAGAAGTCTGATTCTATTCTATAGTCCTTACAACCTAAGATGTGAGATAAGTAAACACAAATAATAAAGCTGCCTGGTAAAATGTGCTATGACAGTGATAAAAACAAAATACTGGATAAAGTCAGCAGAGAGAGCTAGTGTTTTATCTGGAGCAATCAAGGAAAGCTCCACAGATGACCGTGCACCTGGGCTGAGCCTTCAGGGTTTGCACAAGATTTCAACAAGCACAGTCAGGGTGAAGAAGAGAACATCACAGAAAAAAAACAAGAAATACAGAACACATCAAGCCACAGAAGCATGAAAAATGATGAGAATTCAGAGAAGAGGAAAGAGTCCAGTTGGCTAAGATGAGGCATATTTTTAGGAACTGGGTAGAGGGCTTTGAATACCAGGCAATGAAACATGGAATTTATCCAGTGATGAGTGGGGAGCCATTAAAGTATTTTAAAAGTATTAGAGTTCTATATGCCGATCTATCTAGCACTGGAATACAGGATAGAGGAAGAGTAAATGGAGACAGAAGGCCATTAGAGGTAATTTGACAGTTGAAAAAGTGTCAAAGGTACTGGACTTAATTCTTTACATGTTAAATCAATCTTAAGCTGGCGTTAAAATGGATACGAGCAGACTTACTTGAAGTGATCTGACTTAGCAAGTATCTTCAAAACTTCAAATTTTTAGTACTGGATGAAACACAGCGTTCATCTTTATCTGAAAAAAATGTAATGGAAGTAATGAAATTGAAAGAATTGATAGGTAGTTTATAGAAGCTAATTATATGATTACAACTTAAAGACCATTAAAGAGTTATATAAAGTCCTATAAAACTGACATTACTTAGACTATGTATAATTTAAGAATGTAAGACAAAAATCTCAAGCTATGCCCAAAGGCTTCTAAAATAGGAGATATATTTCTTTCATATATTTTTATGTCAATCTCCTCAAAATTCTGAAAAATATATTATTAGATATTCAAGCCTGATTCACACTGAATTCTTTCATTTAGCCAATAATCAAACCCTCTTCAGTTCTAATATCATGGAGAGCAGGGAAAGATGAAGTTGCGTAAGAGACAGTTTCTGTCCTCAAGAAACCCACACACTACAGAAGGAGACAAACATGAAAAACTCCATATCAAGGCAGATAATAATAAGCGTGCAAGTGGTACAAGGTATATGGGATTGTGGAGAAGGTTAATTACTATAGGGAATATGTGGGAAGGTTGTATTACAGACTGAATTGCAACTCGGAAGTTCATGTAGTAACTCCTTGATCTCCAGTACCTCAGAACATGACTTATTTGAAGACAGGACTCTTAGGAAGGTAATTAAGTTAAAATCAGGCTGCTAAAGTGGGTCCTAATACAATCTGACTGGTGTCTTATAAGAAGAGATTAGGACACACAGAAAGGCACCAGGGATGTGCACACACAGCAGAAAGACCATGTGAAGACACAGCAAGAAGATGTTCATCTACAAGCCAAGAGAAAAGCCTCAGAAGAAATCAAACTTGTGGACACCTTGATCTTAGATGTCTAGTTTCTAAAACAGCAAATACATTTCTGTTGAATCATGCAGTCTGTAGTTTTTTGTTTTGCCTAACATACTCTGTAAAGGTAATAATCAGATAAAGGTAAGGGTTGGAAACAACATTCTAAGAAACAAAAATTATTTTAGGCAAACGGGCCAACATGTACAGTGTGAAATAAATCACTATACTTCCATAATATGAGTATAGCTTGGGGACAAGGAAGAGAAAAGTGAGAATGGAGGGGAAGGGGAGGAGAGAGGGAGGAAAAGATAGGAACCGATAGGTCAACAGATAGATAAGGACTAGAATTTGGAGTTCAGGTCAAATTGTAAAAGGAGCTGAATGCTGTATTTAGTATATGAGCTTTTATTTTAGACATAAAAGGAAGCATCAGTGGTTTTTCAGTAGAAAACATGTTTGAATTTGTATTTTTGGAATGATGGCTCTAGTTTTGGAATACGAGTTACTATGAAAAGATCCCCAAGGCAGTGAGACCTGTTTTGCTACTGCCATAGTCAAAATAAGAAACCAGGGCAATTGTAATGGAAATTAAAAGTTAAAAATTCACTGAAGATGTGCTTGAAAACGAAAACCAGAATAACCACTCCATCACTTATGCATGACTGAGAACTGGAACAACTAACACCATTCAGTTATAGTTACAAATGCAGTGTCTTGGCCCTCAACAGGCCTTTCTTCTCAATCACAACCATATATTGTGTGCATCAACTATTACCTTAAAAAATCAACCAATCCAAAGACTTGCCCCACTTCTAATATCTGACCCTAGAACTTCAGAGCTCAACCTATCGTCAGTAAAAACCTTAAACTCATTTCCTCAAAGGAGGCACCACTTCAGAATGATCTGTGTGGTCTCTCCTGCTACAGCAAGTCAATAAAACAGTCTGCCTATCCCCTAAAAGGTGTATTTATTTGAGAAGGGGGTTTCCACAAAAGATGGATGTCCATCAGTGAAGTCAAGGAAGAAAAGAAAAAGGAGGGAGAGCCCTGTCCTACCTTTTAAGGGCAGAAGGAAAATTAAGCACTTAACAGTCACTGATGACCTTGGAAAGAAATTTCAGGAAGGCAATAGAAGAAAGCAAAAACTTCCAGTAAGGACAAGTGACATTAACTAGCAAATTTTATTCTTTTAAGAAGGCTGGCATAGTTTAAAAGTGAAGGTGAATCTTTAACAAGGATGTTTGCTGGGGCACTTGTGTGGCTCAGTGGATTAAGCCTCTGCCTTCGGTTCAGGTCATGACCCCAGGGTCCGGAAATCTAGCCCCACATCGGGCTCTATGCTCAGCAGGGAGCCTGCTTCCCCTTCTCTCTCTGCCTATTTGTGATCTCTCTCTCTCTCTCTCTGTTAAATAAATAAATAAAGTCTTTAAAAAACAAGGATTTTTGCTGTTGTTACTGCTTTGTTTTCCATTTTTAATGTTAGTAGAAGGAGGACATGGAGAAGAAGAGTGGCAAATACAAGAGAAAAAGGGAATAAAACTCTGGTAGAGTTAGCCTTGTTAAAGAGAGAAGACAGTTTCTTCCCTATGATTAGAAATGAAGGAAAGGATGCGTGATAAATATAAAGAAAAACTGTCGTGTATAAGGAGGTAAAGTTGAGGTAGTTAAGATCCAATGGCAAGACCATCTATTAACATAGAGAGGTTCAAAGAGGGAGGGGAAGAAGGATAAAAACAGAGACAGTATATGAATGAAGGAATATTAGAATTTAAGAATTTAAGAGAGAAAAAAAAATTGCCAGAGGAGTAAGGAAAAGAGAGGGCTTTCAGTATTTGAGATCTATGAAAGCTTCTGGTTGACAGAGATGAGCAAGTTAAAAAATAATGAGTTCTGAGTATCAGAAATTCAAAAACATGAATTAAGAAGAGATTATAAATCACATAGTGTGGGGTGGAGAGGACAGTTCCGGGTCTGATGCTGACATAATTGAGGAAGTTGGAGCAATGTCCTCTAAATGAACCAATACCAAGACTTAGAAAGGGGAGGTGGCAGTGTTAAGAGAGAAGGAACTGATGCACAAAGGTGGCACACTAATGACTGAATTGACAGTGGACAGCAAAGGAACACATCAACTGTCCTTTAAATCTAAAATTAGATCTATTGAGGGGTACCTGAGTCACTCAGTCAGTTAAGCGTCTGCCTTCAGCTCAGGTAGAGATTCCAGGGTCCTACAATCAAGCCCCATGTTGGGCTCCCTGCTCATCAGGGAATCTGCTTCTCCCTCTCCCTCTGCCCCTCACCCCACTCATGCTCGCTTTCTCACTCTCTTTCATAAATAAATAAAATCTTAAAAAATTTTAAAAAATAAATTTAGATCTATCGATAGGTGACTGGATAAAGATGATGTACTACACACACTCACACACACACAGGAATATTACTCAGGCATAAAAAATTAAATGTTGCCATTGGATGGATCTAGGAGTTATTGCTAAGTGAAATAAGCCAATGAGAAAAAGAAAAATACCACATGATTTCACTCACAGGTGGAATTTAAAAACAAAACAAACAGAAAAAAGGAGACAAGTTGGAGTGCCTGGGTGGGTCAGTCATTTAAGTATCTGACTCTTGGTCTCTGCTCAAGTCTTGATCTCAGGGTTGTAAGTTCAAGCCCAGTGTTGGGCTGCATGCTGGGTGTGGAGAAAAGGGAAATGGAGAGGGGAAGGAAAAGAAAGGGAAAGGGAGGGAAAGGGAAAGGGAAGAGAAAGGGAAAGGAAAGGGAACGGAAGGGAAAGGAAAGGAAAGGAAAGGAAAGGAAAGGAAAACAGAAGGAAAAATGAGACAAGCAAATAAAAACAAAAAACCAAGAAACCAGACTCTAAAATACAGAGAACAAACAGACAGTTACGAGATGGGAGGTGGGTGGAGCAATGAGAGGTGAAATAGATAAAGTGGATTAAGAGCAGAAATATCTTGATGAATACTGAATAATGTATGGAAGTGCTGGATCATATTGTACACCTGGAATTAATTTAACACTGTACATTAAATATCTAGAATTAGAAAAATTCAATACATTTTCTTCAAATGGCCATGCAAAAAAACCCCAAAAAACAAACAAACAAACAAAAAACCCACAAAACAAATGGGGGACTGTCCATAAAAGCCAAGTTTAAATTTCTAAGGAGGACGGGGAAGAAGAGTTCTAGGGAAAGATCAAAGTTATAAAACTTTTTCAAAATAGAGCAGAGGGTCCAGATGACATGAAGAACTGGAAGTAGGCCAGTAGTGGAACTGTGGGTTCCATGAGAATAAGACAGGTCTGACTTCTTGGAAAAAAGAACATGATTAAGAGGAGGGCTTCGCCCAGGATGACAGGTGACAAAACACCACTCGTTCTCTTTCTGCTTTATCTGTTTGGTGAGATAGGGTAAAAGATGGGCCACATATGTCACCAATCTCTCACTCCCTCTTAGACATTGCAAGCCCAAAACTATATATATTCTCTTCTCATTCGTATAGCAAACTCAACAGGGCAAGTCAAGCCAATCCAATTTGAATATGCAGGAAGACTCCACAGAGACCTAAGCACACTCTTTTATCCAGTTTCTCCAAAATAAAGTTGGTATTTTTTATTCTGAGCGATGTCTACTTCTCAAAGGGTTCAGAAATTGGAAGAAGGAATAGATGGTGTATTTAATTGGCCTACTCAAACTCCAACAAAAGGTATGTAAACTGAATAAATGGAAATCAATCTGAAGGAAATTATATGGAAAGTGAGTTTAGTGTAGAACTTGTTTCAATTCATTCCATCTAATCTTTTCTTTTAATTTCTTTTCTTTTAATTAATAAATGGTTATTGTTGCATTTTATTTCCTGTTAGCTTTTTAAAAATTCCAATATAGTTAACATATAGTGTTGTATTAGATTCAGGTATACAATATAGTTTTTTGCAGTGGCTGCACCAGTTTGCTTTCTCACCAACAGTGCACAAGGGTTCCTTTTTCTATATATTATTGCCAACATATGTTATTTTTTGTTTTTGATTTTAGTCAATAGGGCCAGTGTGAGTTGATATCTCAAAGTAGTTCTGATGTACATTTGATAATGAGTTATGTTGAGCATGTTTTCAAGTTTCTTTTGGATATCTTCCTTGGAGAAATGTCTGTTCTTGTCTTCTGCCCATTCTTTAACTGTATTACTTGTTTTTTCGGTGTTGAGTTGTATTAAGTCCTTTATATATTTTGGATACTAACTCTCCATCAGTTATGACATTTGTGAATACCTCTTCCCATTCAGTGGGTTGCCTTTTAGTTTAATTGATTGTTTCCTTCACTGTGCAGAAGATTTTTATTTTGACATAGTCCCAATAGTTAATTTTTTTGTTTTTATTTCCCCTGCTTTAGGAGACATATCTGAGAAATGTTCCACGGTCAATGGAGACATCACTGCCTATGCTCTCTTCTAGGACTTTATAGTTTCAGGTCTCACTTTTAGTTCTTTCACCTATTTTGAATTTTTTTTGTGTGTGGTGTAAGAAAATGGTCCAGTTTCATTCTTTTGCTGACCAGTTTTCTGAATATAATTTGTTGAAGAAATTATTTTTTTCCCACTGGATATTCTTTCCTGCTTTGTTAAAGACTGACCATATAGTTGTGGGTTTATTTCTGGGTTTTCTATTCTGTTCCATTTATCTACGTGTTTATTTTTGTGCCATTACCATACTGTTTTGATAACAACACCTTTGTAATCTAACTTGAATTCTGGAATTGTGATACCTTCAGCTTTGCTTTTCTTTTTCAAGGCTGCTTTCATTCTTCTGGGCCTTTGTGGTTCTATATAGATTTTAGGATTGTTTCTGTTAGCTTTTTGTTCAAATACCTTTGTACTTTGTTAAAGCAATTATCCTAGACATTACAAATACTTCCTTGAGTTACTACCTTTTAACCACTTCATATACAAGACAAAAATATTGGTTTTACTCCATTTACACTTTTCTGCCCTTTGTTCTATTGTTTTATTTTATTTCTACATATGTTTTAAGCCTGAAAGATACTGTTATTGCTTTAAATAGGCAAAAATATTTTCTATTTACTCACATATTTATGCTTTTCATTTTTTCCAAAGTTCTATGGTCCCAACTGGGATCATTTTTCTTCAGACTGAATACCTTCCTTTAGCATTATTGTACTCTGGTGCTACCTGTAATAAAGTCTCCCATCTTTTGTCTAAAAATATCTTTATTTTGCCTTCATTTAAAAAATACTTTTACTGGACATGAAGTTTTTTTGGCAATATTTTTCCTTTCTGTGCTTAAAATTAAAGATGTCATTCCACTGTGTTCTAATTTTAAAAATTTCTATAGAACAGTTTGCCATAAATCTTATCATTGCTCTTTTGAAGTTACTGTGGTTTCTTCCCTTGGGTTATTTTAAGATTTTCAATCTGGTTTCTTCAAGTTTCATTATGTTGTACCTACGTGTGGTTTTCTTTATATTAATCTTGCCTGAGGTCCAAAAGATTTCTGTATTGCTTGACTCTGTAGATTGCTATCTTTCATCAGCTTGGAAAATCTTTGGTTATTATCCTTTCAAGTATTGTTTTTGCTTCTTTGCATCTCCTATGACTCCAATTATATGTATATTAAATGAAATGACAGTCCATATATCTCTTATCCTATATTGTTCTTTACATTCTTTTTTTCCCTGTGATTCAGCTTGTACATTTTCCCACTGAACTCTCTTTGAGATTACTAATTCTAGTTTATTTTTTGCTGTGTCTACTTTACTATTAAAATCAAATCTTAATTTCAGATATTATATTTTTTAGCTCTAGAGTATTTTTTTATATATCTCAACTTTCTGTTATTGTTCTTTGTCTTTTCCTCCATATTTAACCACTTCCTTTATTTCCTTTAATATATTTATAACTGATAAAATCCTTGTCTGATTAACTCCTACTTAGAGTGTCATTGATGTATCTAAGTATACTTTTACTTCTTCCTTGGATTGATTTTTCCTTTTTATATCTTATATAACTTTTTAGTGTATTCTTAATACTGTGAATGTGACAAACATAAAACTGCAGTGGATATTTTTTCCCATATAGGACCCATCTTTTCCATTATTAGACAAGTAGAGTGAGGAAACGATCTCTTCAATCTAATCAGTTTACTTCTGATATAAAATGTCTCAAATGTTGGAAGTCTGACCATTCTAAGACTACCATGCTTTTAGAAAGATCAGGTAAAGCCAGAATTCCACCTCTGCCCAGGTACCATATCCATGCATAAAGATATCTTAGACCCTCTAAAGCAATTCACCCATGAGCTAAATACTATATAGTGATCTCATTCAATGCAACATGGAACAGAAAAATCACCCAGCTAAGATCGACCTTAACTGCCAATCCACAGAATCATAAGCTATATAAAACAATTATTGTTTTAAATCACTAAGTATTGGGGCAAGTTATTATGTAATAACAGATCATCACAACAATGACTTTTGTAATTTATTTAAGTTGTTACAGGGGCCACAATGTCCTGTCACCACCTTCTAGAACCCAACTGGAAGCAAAAGCCTAAACTTAGATATTATTCAGAAGTAATGTACAAAGATAATTACAAGGTGAAATTATTCTTTGAAGATTAAAAAAAAAAGCCAACATTTTCTGGAATATTATAAAATAAACAACTTTCTAAACATAAACTTCAACTAAGTTATTGCAATTAACATTTTCTTCTTACTAAATAAACTATTGTACATATATAATCAAGCCAAAAGATTCATGCTCAGGTTATCCGTTAGTTAATTTAACAAATGGTTATTTAGATACTTTCTCATGATTAGAGCAAGACCAGAATTACAAATATAAAATCAAATACTGGTAGTGGTCTAAAGCTGTGATTTTAAAATATAAAATGAAGAAATACTACTATATTAAAATAAATTATGAAATACAGAACAAGTAATAGCTGTTACTAAAGTGATAATATATACACACACCCACACAGACACATATACATGCATGTATGTATATGTAATTGTGTAAGTATGTATGTGTGCACTCAAATCTTTACTTAAATGGAGGAGTGCCCTATGCCAGTATGTTTACTACAGCCTTATTACAGCTAAAAACTAATTTAAATATATATTAACAGGAAAATAAGGGAATAGAGAAAAGAAAGAAGTCTAATTTTTTATTCTATATAGTCTATACTTCATATATGAATTGAATTGTTAGAAATGCTTTACAACACCTATGTATCAGTTTTGAAAATTTATAATGGACACCACACTATTCCAAGTTTAGTGTCTATGGCCATGTTATACTATCTTCAGAGCCTGAATGATCCCTTGGTCTAAACACTGGAGAACAGCCAGAATGATTTCTCAGGGAGAATCATAACCCATCAGCACATATTTCTCCAGGTTACCCCTATTCATATACAGTAGACAGTCTATTCTGATACTTTTCCTCCTCAGGCTCCCCAGCATCCCCAGAGGATGCCAACCGTACTCTCAATCTAGCTATTAAAGCAAATGGCTCCATATCTAATCCGTAACTGAGAATTACTACATTCTAGATACTTGCCAGGGAGTAAAATGCTAAACTTAACCATTACTCAGTTCTTACAAAAAAGTTTCTGCGGAACTGCTGCATATCTATTGGTACACCCATTCATTTTTCTAAAACCGCATGTCTGGACTAAGACATATCACCAAAGAACAGCATTCTTGGCTTTGTCCTTTTACTACTCTCCTTCTTATTCACCCGGCATTACCATTCACCCAGTATTCAGTGAAGTGCCTTTGATGTTAAGCCACTAGACTTTACTGAAGGAAGCTTTAAGAGAAACAGATATTTCATTCTTTTGAATTTGGCATCTTTCACTTAGCATAATATTTTTGAGGTTCATCCATATTATAGCATATATCAGTATTTTCATTTATCAGTTACTGAAGAGTATTCTAATATATGGACATACCATGTTTTGTTTATCCATTTATTAGTTGGACATTTGAATTGTTTCTCATTTTTGTCTATGATGAAAAAAGGTACTATGAACAATTGCAAACAAGTCTTTGGGTAGATATGTTTTCATTTGTCTTGGGTAGATTCTGAGAAGTAAAATTGCTGGGTTTTATGGTATGATAGTTAATTTTACGTGTCAACCTGATTGGGCACAATGCCCAGATATTTGGTCAAACATTATACTGAAGAGTGTTTTTGCATGAAATTTACATTTAAATTGGTGGACTTTGAGTAAAGCAGATTGGCCTCCATTTTGTAGGTGGGTCTCATCCAATTAGTGGGAGGCCTGAATAGAACAAAAGGCTAACCTCTCAAATGGAGAGGAAATTCCCCAGAAGACTGCCTTCACACTTCATCTGCAACATCAGCTCTTCCTAGTTTTCCAGCAGACTAGCTTTGAACTCATACTGCAATTATTTGTTGAGTCCTCAGCCTGTCAAGCTCCCCTATCACATTTTGGACCCACCAAACCTCCACAGTTACATGAACTAATTCCTTAAAATAAATCTCTCTCTATACATAGACAAATCCTATTGAGTATTTCTCTGGAAACCTGACTAATGCATATGTTAGGTTGGTTTCATTTTTATTTTAATTTAATTTTATTTATTCATTTAAAAGATTTTATTTATTTATTTGACAGAGACACAGAGAGAGAGGGAACACAAGCAGGGAGAGTAAGAGAGGGAGAAGCAGGCTTCCTGCTGAGCAGGGAACCTGATGAAGGGCTTGATCCCAGGATCCTGGGACCATGCCCTGAGCCTAAGGCAGATCCTTAATAACTGAGCCACCCAGGCTCCCCATGTTGGTTAATTTTTAAAGAAATGGTTAAACTGTCTTCCAAGGTGGGTATACCATTCTATATTCTCACCAACAATGTATGGGCCTTCCTATTTCCCCACATCCTAGATAGGAGATATTATGTGTCTTTTTTGACAAGAGGCCTTACCAGTGGGCATGGAGTAGTATCTTACTGTGTTTTGTTTTTGTTTTTTTTTTTTTAATGTGGGTTTTCCTAATAACTAATGACGATGAGCACATTTTCAGGTGCTTATTAGTCATTTAAGTCTTTTTTTTATGAAATGCCTTTTCAGTTCTTTTGCTTATTTTTTAACTGGGTTGTCTGTCTTCTCATCATTCATCTGTTGGAGTTCTTTATATGTTCTGGAAACCGTTCTTGGTATGATCAGATATGATCTGCAAGTATTTTCTCTGTGGCTTGTCTTTTCAGTTTTTTAACAGTGTCTTTTGAGGCAAGTTTGTAATTTTAATGAAGTCAGATTTATCCCTTTTTTTCTCTATGTCTCGTGCTTTTGGTGTTATATCTACTAACTCTTTGCCCAATCCAAGGTCATGAAGTTTCTTCTATGCTTTCTTTCAGATTTTTATAGTTTTAGCTCTTACATTTAGGTTCATAATTAATTTTGAGCTAATTTTTTGTACCATTGTTTTTGTGAGAAAGTACATTTTTTCACATATGGATGCCAGTTTTTTCAGAACCATGTGTTTAAAAGATGACCCTTTGTTTATTGAATAGTCTTTAGCAGTTTTTAAAAAAATAAAAAAGAAAAAAAAAATCAATGAACCAAAAATGTAAGGGTTTATTCTTGGACTCTCAATTCCACTCTATTGATCTGCAAATTTATCATCACGCCAATGATATACTGTCTTGGTTACCGTCACCTGATATTGAATTTTTAATCTGGGAAGTAACAAAGTCCTCCAACTTTGTTATTTTATTCATTTATTTAAAACATTATTTTATTTTATGTGTACTAATGAATACTATCTTAAATTCTTTCTGAGGGAAGACAGATATAATATAAAAACAAAATAGAGTATATTTTAAGGATGTTTTTAAAAAAGTATACTCCTCTTAAGATCTGAAAGAGGGGTACCTGGGTGGCTCAGTGGGTTAAGCCTCTGCCTTCAGCAGAGGTCATGATCTCAGGGTCCTGGGATCAAGTCCCACATTGGGCTCCAAGCTCAGCAGGGAGCCTGCTTCCCCCTCTCTCTCTGTCTGCCTCTCTGCCTATTTGTGATCTCTCTCCCTGTGTCAAATGAATAAATAAATAAAATCTTAAAAAAAAAAAAAAAAGATCTGAAAGTTACAAGCACTAATGCATTTTCCTAGGAATAATTATGGTATTAAGTCTCCTGCAACAAACACCCACATCCACACTAATCAAATGCTTACTAAGTTATTAGGCATGATGCAGAGTTAAGCACTAAAGATACAAAGACAAGACACAGTCCCTAACTTGGCACAAAAATAGAGAATGATGGTATAGTGAATTATAGCAACAATTGAAAGAAACAGGGGTAGGAAGGGAAAGGTATATTAATTTCATCCAACAGATTTACCTTACTTCATATAATCTTGTTTCTGGAAAAAAAAATGGCTTATGATTTTTGGTATTTTTTTTTAAACAAAGTGAGTTTGAAAGCATCAGAGACTACTACTTACAAAAGCTTAGAGTAAGAAATTATTTTTATAGAGTTTCTCTCAACTAGTAAGGTCTTTTACTTCACTCCTTATTTTTAAGAAACTTATAATTTTTACCAAAAAAATTTACACTAAGGAAAAAATTCAAATAAAACAGAAATATGTATAGTAGGAAGTGTAAGCCCCATTTTACCTTCAATCCATCCTTCTCCTCTCCCCAGAAATAACCTCTGTTATGCTTGATCAACTCCTGTTTGTTCAGAGCTATATAAAATGCAGAGAGTAAGAACTCTTGAAATCCTCAAATCTTGTTTTATAAAGGAGCCTCTTTCCCACTCACACAATACCAGAACAGCTAGCAAGACTAAGCATTATTATTCTTTTTCCTTCTATATCCCATCCTATGCTCTAGAAAAGGTAGAGATTAAGAGAAAAGTGGACATAAGCAACAGACCTAAATTGCGTGTGTATGTGTCATGTCTATGTGTGTCTGTCTATGTCTGTGTGTATAACCTTCATAGTAATGATTCCTGAAACTTGTTCTACAGGAGATTTTAACAGATATTCTTAAAAAAGGAAAGAAGGAAGCTAAAAGAAAGGAAAGAAGAAGGGCAGAAAGGAAGGCAAGCAGGCAAGCAGTGGGCATTTCCAAAGTTAAATATATTTGGGAAATACTGGCTTAAATGAAATATCAATATTCACTGAGATGCTCCTACCTTTCATAAAATTAGCTGACCACCAAACTCTTTAATCATAGATCACTTTGCGATGCCCTGAAAGACTGAGGCAAAAATACAATGTGGGAAATAACCATAGGTTATAGTTTCCATTCATCACCACACTGGCAGCACCAAGTGAACAAATAAGGATATGGAGAGATGTGCATGCAGTCACAAAAATGTGCTAAGGCCAAAAGACTAAACAGTAAAGTCAGGCAACTGTCTTAAAATTCTATCTTTACTATGTTAAAGAAACTGATTTCATTTCTTTGTTGTATTGTTTTTCCTTTGTTTATGAAATAAAAGAATAAAACTAGAGATAAAAGCTTGGCTCTAAAATTAAATGGATTAAAGTATTTGCTTTTCTTTTTTTTTTAAGATTTTATTTATTTATTTGACAGACAGAGATCACAAGTACACAGAGAGGCAGGCAGAGAGAGAGAGAGGAGGAAGCAGGCTCCCCACAGAGCAGAGAGCACCATGTGGAGTTCCATCCCAGGACCTTGGGATCAAGACCTGAGCCAAAGGCAGAGGCTTTAATCCACTGAGCCACCCAGGTGCCCCTAAAGTGTTTGCTTTTAATAGTGAGTAGTAACAAGTAAATACAATCAAAGGGTTTCAATGTAAATTCTAGCCATACTTTAATTTGCTTCACAAAACTGATTTGTTTGGGATAGTATTACAGTATTTGCTTTATTGTAGAAGAATCTTTAAGAGGTTAATAAAAAATTGCAGAGAGGTTGTATTTTTACAAAGTTACTATAGCTACCTATATCTGTGCAACAAAAAAAAAAAACAGTAAATTTGGATCTATCTCCTTAAACATCAGACTTCAAATCAAGGTATAAATCAGCAGTGAAATCTCTTAAAAACTTGCCACTGAGATTGGATGAAGCCTTTAACACCAAAGTATAATCATGAATGATAACTTTTCAATATATATCCTGTCTTCCCACTGAAATTTTAATTAGGGAAAACTTTTTATTGAAGTGGATCCTTACGATAACTAACAGAGTTGTATGTCCTTAGTGGAAGCTATTCTGAAATTGTACTTCACTAAAAAATAAGGAATAAATAGATCACCAATGGAGAAAAGGCTCCATCATATACTTCAGCTTTTTTGTTTTTGTTGTTTCTTCATTGCTGTTGGGAACAGGAAGTGTGATAACTAATACCAGTATTTATAAATGTAAAACAGCCTCATTCCTTTATAGTTAAAACCCAACTATTTGTCTAATACCCAATTCACACTTCCTTTATGAAATCTCGCACACTCTCTAGTTAAAGTCAAAATGATATTTCCTTCCACTAAGCTACATGAGTCTCATTCAGGCCGCTCACTTAGCACATCCCCATATTTAATGTACCATAAGTTGCTGTTCAACTTGACTAGTGTATGTATTCTATTCACTGAAATGTCTAAAAGACTTCAGATTTATTTAGTAAGTATTTGTTGATGACTGACATTACTATTCAGTGCTTTACGATGGTCTTAGGAATAGAGAGTCCTTGGGAGAAAATGTAAGTGTTTTTCCATTATGAGAACAGTGAACAGGTTTATCAGTTTTAGGAGATGTTAACAGACTATCTATAATTTAAGTAACTTACAACTAAATCTCATTGTTTTCTATGACACAGCAGTGGCGTGGTTAGACCAGCCAGGAGTACAACACTTTTATGGACTTGGGCACAAAATGCTTTGAGAGAATTAAATGTTTAATAACAAAGGACTTCGAACAAGATCTTTCATTAGAGACTAACAAAAAGGGTGAGAGAAACATTAGACATACACATAATAATGCATATACAGAACAAGTAAGGATCCACAGACATAATCTGCCAGTTTAATTCACTCATTCAAAAAACCATTATTGAAAGCCCATGGCGTGGCAGGCTCTGTTTTTCGTTTAGGGGAACTGAAGGTGAATGAGAAATATCAACCTTTCCTGTAAGCTCTCTAAGGCAAATCCAAACACAATCAATCTAAAAATTCATCTACCCACCTCTGTGTAAAACCGTATTACACATGGTTAAGATGCATAAAGAGTATTTTATCTCACTGTTTTAAGCAATACAAATAGTTTTTCAGCCTAAACACCAGCAAGCTTAAATTATCCTAGAAGCTCCTTCCAAGAGATGTTGTTTCATTTCTAGTCTGTCCCCAAACCCTAAGGTTCCCAAGTTGTTGAATGAAGACACAGAGATGTGCTATTAGCAACACAAGCAAACTGACCCCAGAGCCCTGTCTAAAGAAACACTCCTTACCTAACAATGAGGGCAGTGCTAGCCCAGGGACCCCCTGCCCCTACCAGTTCACCAGCAGCTGCTGACATAGTCTTAGGCTTCACAGGAGCACAGCATTTTCTTCTAAAACTTAAGGGGAAAGGCAAAAATAGAAAACCTTTTGGCAACCACGAAAATGTATATTTAAAAAATTGTGGAATAAAAATGAGCTGCTATATACTTTTAAAACCAGAGCAAAAGGAGAAAATTACAAGTACCAGTAGCCTCCCTATGCACAACTACAACCTGAACAGAACCGAAGCAGAAATGTGGCAGTTTCAGTTAAGCAGCTTTGCATTTGAGGCAACTTAAAATGATCTAGCAATTAAGCAAGCTGAAAGTAACATGGTAGAGACAAATTTTACTTTTAGAATCAGAACCCATTTTTCAAGTGTGTTAAGAAGAAAGAATGCAATCTTTAACAGATGGATGGGCTTTCATTTAACTAGAAATTCACTAAACCAGGAATCAGGAGATTTTAAAACCTACACAGTTAACTGGACAACATACTTGGATACTAAATTTGATTTTTAAAACTAGTAGGTTATGCTCTGTTCTTGTGTTAAATCACAGGGATTTCTTCTGGGATTGTAAAGGAATGAGCATGTAGCCTATCTCACGAAGGAAGGAGAGATTTCTAGCCTTTTAAAACAGGAGGTTCGCCTACATGATCACCTGGGACAAACTTGGCCAGAGCAAGCAGGCTAGAAGGTTATAGGAGCCTGGGAATGTTTAACATCAAGAAAGAAATTACAGCTCAGTAAGATCAGAGGGAATTACACAGGAAATGTGAACAGTAACCCTTTCATATCTCCACACCCCCTCCTACTGCCTGTGATAAATGGACTCCTGCAGCCATCCAGCCATGTGAATACACAGACCAACAGCAGAGGGGGACTGGGAAAAAGGAAAGAAGCCATTTTATAAACACACACACACACACACACTCTCTCTCTCTCTCTCTCAGCCCAGCTTTCTGCCATACTAAAATCATGTTGCTCCAGAAAACTGCCTTTAGCCTTTCTAATTGCCACGTATGCACTGTATCACAGCCTTATCCAACGGAGCCTTAAGTAAAAATTCCAAAGAAACTTGAAGAATCAGGCAGGGGTGGGGGGACAGAATAGTTGGCAGACGCATCACAAGTAGGGAAACGTGGCTCCTCTGAAGCTGACCAAACAAATAGGTCTCCACCCTGGCTTATGTTTAAACATCTTGTTCCTAGTCAGTCTGTAGGGAAAACATTCTTTCCACAATAAATAATACTCAACCGAATCAGAAATTCTTACTCCATCCTTTATCTGCTCTATGTAGAAGTTCTTCAGCATTTCAAACCAGAGGCTCAGAGAAGTCAAGTAATTTTGAATTCTATTTAAAAAGTTTAGGTGGAGTCAAGGCAAATTAAATATTTCTTGTTTCTAATCTGGAAAAACAAACGTGCGATCCTAGACTCCTCTTGAGCCCCCTGGCTTGGGATCTCAAGAAAACAAGCTATTCTTACACAACTGCCTTCCTTTCAGAAAAGAGGAAATATTTAGTTTCCATAGACAGGTTAGTTTAAAAGAGATTAATTAAACACAAACAAACAAACAAACAAACCCTATCCATGGTCCTCAGACAGTGAGGGCATGGGTGGGGCAGAAAAATAAATAAAGAAAAAAGTGATATTTCCAATGGGCTAAGCTTAAAATATGGAATGGAATTTCACAGATCACTTTGAAATAAGGTTTAACTTTTTTCATTGGTATAACTTCGGGATAGATAGAGGTGGCTTGCCACAAAGAGTAGGTTAAGAAATAAATGAAAGTAAACAGAGATGACAAAGCAAACCACAGGTAAAAGTCAAAAGCTTTTTAGAACTATCCAGAAAAGGAATAATAAAATCAAAGGATTTTATTTCTTCCAGCAAAGTGCCTCCTCCAAAGTACACATATCTTCTTCAGGAAACAGCCTATACCAGTAGTGTTTTTGTACAATAAATGCACATCAGTCAAATGGCAAATGAGATTTAAACTGCAGACTTCCTAGTTGCCTTAAACAACTGATTTCTTAAGGCTCCCAGAGAGGCAATCTGATAACTCTTCAATAAGTTAAAGGTGCTTGTTCTTTCCATGGACTCTGAGTTTATGGTAACCTTTATGTTAGGAGAAGCATTAGGGGGATGACAGGGAGCAAAATAATAAACAAATTCTGAATAAAAAACCACACAACGAAGGGGGCTTTCACACAAAGATCAGTTCCCCATTAAATGAGGACCCGGAAGGGCACCAAATAGAAACTCAGTGTAACCACCTCCCCATCTGGAAACAAGAACTTACTCTTAGCACTTCTTAACCACCATTCACCCAAGTCTTGTTCTGATAAACATAAACACTTCATATCCCCACTGAATGTTCTTTGGGATCTCAAAATAATTTAAGTATTATAACCAAAAAGAAACCACAGCAAGATAATTTGATTTTTTTCAAACAATGTTGCACTACAACAGAATTACACTTTTTTAAATACACAGATGTTAATTTATATTTGCTTACTTTTATCTTGAAGACAAAAGATCAAAAATGTCTGTGAACATGAATGTATAATGACAATGAAATGAAGATTACTGGGACCTGCAGCATATCTCCTCTTTTGAGTTACTGTCAATGATCTTTTCAGTTCTTAAACTGGGCCTAAAGAAATGCTGACTGATACATATTAGGCCTTCGATATTTGTTAAATGATTCAGCAGTAAGGCCGCTTCTTCTATCTGTAAAATAAGAGAGCCCTAATATAGTACTCTCTTGCAAGTAATAAAGGATAGAAGCAACAAGGAGGTTAAATCTTCAGTACAGAGGCAATATAGTTAAAAGAGGCAAACTGTAGACAGCCTTGACAAGAGTTATGATAATAAAAATAGACTATCACCTAATATTTGCACATTTGTATAGTACTTCCCAATATATAAAACATTTTATATAATTTCAACCCTACAACTTTATAAAGCAGATGTTATTATCATTTGATTCAAACAGCAGAAAGTGGCTTTTTCAAGATCACCCAGCTAGTTAAATAGCAGAGATGAGATTCAAATCTTTCTAAAAAGCTATCTCATTCATTAAAGGCTTTATTTTGTCATGAAATTCTGAAAATTTCCTCCAAACTCCAAAATCAGAGAAGACTTAATAAACACAAACTTTTTTTCCCTTTCAATCCACTCACTATCACTCCCTTTCTACCAATTCCCATTTAAAAAAAAAAAAAAATTGTCCAAGCTCCCACTGCAGCAGCCTCTCTCTGTTCCTCATACCAGAATGACTAAGGGCACAGAAAGAAGCATCTTCCAAAAACAAACCTCCTGTCACTTAGGTCTTGTAACCTACAACTTTCCCCAAAATAAGGATATCGTCACAGGCAAGGACTTTTAAAACCATTAACTAGTGAGGAATGTCTGGGGTTGTCTGTTCTTTACTGAGAATGAGTCAAATATGACAAAAATTACCTCTGCATTCCTAAAAGGTGAGCAGGAGTTCCCCTCACATTTCCCTCCTTCTGGCTTAGCAAAAACACCCCCTCTGGGGACTTGGTAGTGAAAGGCTGACTGCGCAAGAGTAACAAAACTAACAGAACTAAAAGTTATTTTCTTACCAACTTGTACAGAATATTCCTCACGTTTATTTCTGAAGCCTTATTAAAGACTGATAAACTACTGGCATTAGTAATTTAATGTAAATGTGAGGTATAATGAAGGTAAAAATGTATTCCTACAAAACCAACTATTTTTACTCACTTCTGAAGCTTATTATAAAGATTATTAAGCTAAATTATATGAAAAATGCTAAATATCTCATCTAGCACAGAGTAACTACTCAATAAATGTAAGCTATAATTAGTAACATTGAAGAATTAAGAAACTGAAGAATTAAAAGAATTAAAAAACTGAAGAACTAAAAACAAAACATGACAGAAGGCCATATTTAAAATGAACAAGCAAACAATATATTCCGCGGGTTGTTTTTTTTAAAATCTACGCAAAACATAAACATCCGTTCTATGTATACAAACATATGCCTATAAATATTCAAAAAAACTTTTTGGATGAATGAATGACAAAATGATGACCTCTGGGAGGATGGGGGGTGGTCAAAGGGAACTTTGATAGGTAATAAAATTAATTTTTTAAAAAGCAAAATAGAAAATATCTTTACATAAAATCTTATCTTCATTCCTATAGTTGATTTCAGTAGTACATGAAAAGCTTACTTCTATTTTTAGGAAATGTATCCAAACGATGTCTGAAACCTCATTTTCTTTAGGATTACCATCTAAGTTTTATATTACATACTGCTTTCAATAATCTTCCTAATGATACTCCTAATTGGTATATTAAAAATACCAGCTGGTGCACAAAAAATATATTAAGTTTTAGAACTCAATGTAAGGAGTCTTTCAAAGTCCAGGAAGCCATAAATCAAAACAGTTTTACATAAAAAGATTACCTTTTCTCTTTAAATTTTTTGTTTACATTTAATAAACTACAGACAGAAAGTCAAGTCCTTGATTCTTTTTAAAGCCAAAGGGTTGCCTATTTAAAATCATCATAACAATCTCAAATGTCTTGACTGCTGCTCTAATTAAAAATCTTTCTTTCTAGGTTCTTCTTAACTTGTAATTCTTTTCTGTGCCATACCAATGCTGGTTTTAAAATTCTAACTTTCCTTCTAGTTTACAACCATAACTTTGACTTTTTCATCCCATTCTTTTTTCTTTCAGATCATCTAGATTTGAGCCCATAAACTATGGGCAAACTGGGTCACAAAAGCTCTTATTAACTCCCTCAGTGCAGCAAATAGTGGGCCTCCTGTGGTTTAGGCACGGAGGTAACCCACATGCACCACAGACCCAGCCAGCCTGGGCCCTTCAATTTACAAATCCAGCTTATAAATTAAAGGCCTCCACTGCTGTAAAAAAGAGACCGACATTTCAATAGATGAACACTAGAGAAAGTAGCCTCTTCCTTGTCCAGGAGACACTGGGCTTAATAGGAAATCCCCATCTCAAAGAGCTGTGAGATTCAGGAATTGTGGGAAGCTATGCAATCTCTTTAGATATATTCAAAATTCAAGAAAGCCCCTTTCTGTAAATTAATGGGGAACAGTATTTGATCAAAAGGTATTTTCCTATAATTTCAAATAAAGTATTCTAGTTATCATTTGTAGCTGCCACAGGGCAATTCCAACAACAACAATAATAATAATAATATACAGCTTTATTTCTAGAAAATAAGCAGCACATGTACTGACATTTTTTTTTCCTCCTAGATGCTCAGCTGTGGACTCATTAATATTAAGCTGCTGGACCTACAAAAATGTACAATGGTTCCCCCAGTAGTCAACTCTCTTAATTTTAGACAGCTTAACTTCACATAGTAGTTAAGAACATCAGCTTTGGAAACAAGGCCTAGATCTACTTCATAACAATTGTCATCGGTCAAGTTACTCAGGTGCTCTGTGCCTCAGTTTCTAGGTTAATACTAATACCTACCTTATAGGACAACTGTTAGGATTACTTAACTGGTTATACATAAAGCACCAGAACTGTGCCTGACACAGAGTAAAACATTGTGAAATTTTTTTGGCTGTTATTATTATCCCTAACATCAGAAATGTATAGCTCTTAGAAAAAAAAAGAACCTTTAGCACAGCTCACTACAACCATTAAAGAAATAGGTTCTTTGAGACTGTTTAGTTCTATTAGAACACATGGAAAGTTCCCTGCATCATTCTCTTCTGTGCATTCTAATGATTTATTCCTTCCTGTATGTCTCCATGTACCCTGGGCTCTACTTATCCATTTACTCATCTCCTTCTGGACTATAAACGTCTTAAGAACAGGGATTCTATCTAACCTTGTAGTCTCAACATCTAGCACAGAGCCTTGCATAGAGCAGATGCTCTACAAAAACAATGAAACATAGTCTTAGCAATTTAACCTTGAAAGTCCATGGCCATGACATTAATTCCTTTGTGAAAAAGCTGTGTTTTGCAACTCTTTACCCAGGTAGTCCAGCAGAAGGTGAATAACCTTCTATATGATAATGACATACAGTACCCTTCTATGTATAGGCTGAAGAGAAGAGGAATCCTGTGTCCCACAGAAGAGTCTAGAATTCTGGTTGTTACTACCAATAACAAAGGTCTTCCTCTACCAAAAAAAAAATGTACTAACCATTTATCCGTCTGCCTTACTCCAGTTAGGTTCTTAAGGACAGAAACCACTGAATGTTGACCTCCACATCCCTAGATGGGCCTACCATACAACGGCGCTTCATAAAAGCCTATCGCTTGCATTTTTTATCCAAGCTTCTAACTTATTTGTATTTTACTTGCTTTATTCATGACATGTCTTTATTTACTAGAATAAAACACTTTTCTGAAATGAAACAATTCTCCTTTTTCCCCAGAAGCTCTTGGTAGAGAGAGAAATGAAAGTCCGCAAAGTGATGACTAGAGAAGAGAAGCAACTAATGTCTGCTTGCATGATCTTTTCCATGCTGCCCCAGATGAAGCCTTTGTCAGTGGCTCAGCCTCCAGAACCGAGCCAGAACAAAGCCTTTCTTCAAAAAAGAATCACCCTTTGACTGCTGTATAGATTTTATTCAGTCAGCACTGTTTCCTCGCTCTCTTACCATTGTGACATGTTCATTATTTCAAAATTCTATCTGCCCACCCTGCTTGTGACCATGTCCAGCTTAGCTTATGACAAAAAGCCAGCTTGGGAAGCATCCTCTCGCTGATGTTGTGAAACATGAATTCAGTGCCAGCGGCCTTTTGACCACTCAGTGGCCTTTTGACCACTTTTGATTTCAGCTCATCAATGAAAGACCTTCAGTGTGACCTTTAGTCTCATGTCTGACTATTATCACCCAGTGGGCCCAAGTCCCAGCACCCTCAATCTCAAGACAAGCACATATCCTAGAATCACCTTCTGGGAGTCTAGATAAATATCTTTCCACATTTTCTCAGGGAAAAGGAGTGATTTCACATTCCTCTAAGTCATTCTATGAGAAAACTACTTCCACATGTTATAACTGGGATATCCAGCACAGCATGTGTCATTTACCTAATATTAGGTCAGAACATAAACACACAAGTCATATATGATCCCTTCTTCTAACTCTCTGCACTCAAAGCAATCAGATAAGTGATTTAATCCTCTTGACTCTGCAAGATGAAATTAAGCTGATTTCTTTGCTTAATGAAATTAAAAATAAAACTGCTGTCAAATGGAAACTTTTTTGCTATCCTTGGGGTTCTGGCCAGTCATGGAATTTTAAAGTTAGAAAGGATCTCAGAGAGTCATCTTCCTCATTTCATAGATGTAGCCTGAGGCCCAGAAAATCTGAGTGTTTTGCCATGGTCACAAAGAAAAACAGAGAACTAAAGCTGGGGGGAAAAGGCCTTCCTGCCTCCTCAGCCCTTATGCCATCCACATACCACACTAAGATGAGTCTCTTGGCAAGAGACTTCACTATAACCCGCAATCCCGGAGAGGCGGTTCTCAGCTTCACTTCACTCCCTACATCTTGGTAGTCCAGTCACATAATTACCTGCTTTAAAAATAGATAGATGGATAGATAGATAGATAGGTAGATAGATATGGATATCTATCTATCTATATATATGACAAAATGGAAGTCTTGTCATTCATTCATATATATGTATACATGAATGAAAATAATTAAAATAACTCTAAAAATAACTTTGCAACATCACTATTTTCTTAAAGATATTACCCCTAGCAACTGCCACAGGCTTCTTCTTCCACACTGTTTCCAAGATAAGACTGAGTGCTAAGCCCCTACTCCCCTAAACAGTCTTTAAGCATAATGTGAAAAAAATGGGAAAGCTCCATATTCAAGCTTCCTTATTATAGAAAGGGAATGGAGCTGGTACCCTCTCATGACAAGGAATATTCAAGATAGGCTAACAGTCTATTAGAGACTCAAAGCACTGAAAGGACAGCTTCTCTCACGACGCTAACATCAATGAGAATGTGACTGCATGCCCTGTGTTACTTACATGGTAATGACAGGGACATCTCAGAAACAAGCTGACTAGTAAATAACTGGAGATATTCCCAAAAATTGAAAAAATAAGAACCAAATTAAATGAAGATAAACTTTAAATCAAAGAACAAGAAATCCAGAACACAATGGAAACAAAAAAGAATTTAAAACAGAAATCTTCAAACAAGATCAATGAAGTAAAACCAACTAGATCAATTCTGACAATAAATATAAATGATTTAAAATATCCTTAAAAGAAAAGGTTCTCACTAGGTTAAAAAATGAAATCTAGCTATACTCTACTTTTAGGAAATATCTAAAAGACATGACAAAGAAAGAGCAAATATAATAAGTATAAAGACATATAAGGAAATATAAACTAAGGTAGCAATATTCATGTCAGCTAAAATACAAAGCACATAGCATATTATTCTGACAAAAGTATAATTATCAATTGAGATGTTGAAAGCAACTAATACATTAACACACATTCTAAACCAAAAGCTGATACAAATATAAGGAAAAATTAATAAATTAATGATTTATATCTTTAAGCCTGACAGACTAGACAAAAAAATTATAGAAAAGTTGGTAACAGATAAATAATTCTAGCTGAAACTGTACCTCAAATTTTGAGTTTTGACTTTTCCCAGGATAACAACATAACACTGAAAAATTGGTAACAGTAACACTGAACTCTCACGATGCCGAGCAGGCACAGCTCCCAGTCAGCCACACAATCATGAGGGTAAATGACCAATAGGCTTAAAACACATACAACCATTCTGTTTTTCACTTTCAATAGAGCATTCAATTTATTACATGAGATATTCAACATTTTATTATAACACAGTCTTTATGTTAGAGGATTTTGCCCAGAAGGCTAATATGAATGTCACACATGTTTAAGGTAGGCTGAGCTAACTATGATGTTTGGTAGCTTAGATGTACTAAATGCATTGTCAACTTAAGATACTTTCAATGTACAATGGGTTTATCAGGATATAGCCCCACTGTAAGTTGAAGAAAACCTGTATATCAATTTAATAATAATTAGTACGTAAAGTTTAAAAGTAACTTAAACTTTGAGAAACACTCTCTTAAACAATTATTTTAATTGAGACTGCCCCCTAAAATATACTGGATATATCCAAAAGTACACAGAGAAAAATAGAATTCTTAAATGCTTTCCTTTGAATTAGTGTACAAACTTTCTGCTATAACAAAGAGATTCAGGGGCGCCTAGGGTAGCACAGTCAGTTAAGTGTCCAACTCTTGGTTTTGGTTCAGGTTGTGATCTCAGGGTCACATGAAATCAAGCCTTGTGTGGGGCTCTGTGCTCAGCGCAGAGTCTGCTTGAGAATCTCTCTCCTTTTCCCACTGCCCCTCCTGCTCGTGCTCACTTTCTCTCTAAAATACATAAATCTTTGAAAAAAAAATTAAAAAAATACAGTAGCTCATTAGAAATTCTTCTTTCTCGTGTTATAATATTGGGTGACATGGAAAGGTATGCTGTACAAGATCACCATGGACCTACACTGGCTCTATTATCCTGTACAGGACCTCCAGCTCTGGACCTAAGATGGTTGCTACACCTGATATAACATGCCAGCCAAGCAGAAAGGGAAAAGAGAAAGTCTAGGACATGTGGCTTGTTTTGAAGGGGTTTACCTTATACAATCATCTTTTAACTATTATTAGCCACAAAGTCATACCCTGCTGCAAGAAAAGCAGAACAATGTAGTGTCTAGGTGGACGGCCATATATATGCTCAGGTAAAATCTAGAGGTCCTGTTTCTAAAATGAAGAATAGATTCTAAGAGACACTGGAGTTATTATGTACATATTCTGATTAGAAAAATGCAAAAGAATAATAAAACAAAACCCAGAATGAATTCTGTGTAATCACTTCATTTTAGCTGGATTCATCTTAGTGCCAAGGACACTACCAAATATCAATTTAAGAAGAGAGAAAAGTACATCAGTGAAATCGAAGGATGCTCGGGTCCTATTCCAGTATCAAATCACAGGCTAGAAAGTATACCGAGAATTCATTTATTCTCTTTCCTTGCTTAAGGATATTTAATTCATGTATTATTGTTTCTATTGTATAGAAACAACCTGAACAGACTTTTCAGGTTGACTCAGTATCAGTCTTATACAGAGGTCTTCTACTATTAGACAGAGTTAATCTTTTGCTAGTTAAATAACTTTCAATATTTGTGGAATGCTTTTTAAGACAACATTACTAGGGCTGCCTGGGTGGCTCAGTCAGTTAAGCATCTGACTCTTGGTTTCAGCTCAGGCCATGATCTCAGGGTCATGAAATCAAGCCAGCAAAGGGCTCTGCACTCAGCACAGAGTCTGCTTGGGATTCTTCCCCCCTCCTCTCCCTCCCCTTCTAGTCCCTCTCCCTGCTCACACTCTCTCTCATATAAATAAATAATCTTAAAAAAATAAAACATTATTAAACTACAGTTTATATACAGTAAAATATGTGCATTTTCATGCATATTTCAATGCATTTTACAAATGTATATCCATATGTCCCTATAATCACCATCAGAACACACTCGTGCCAAAAGTTTTCTCATACCCAATCCAAGTCAATTACACTGAACTCTCAGCTGCAGGCAACAACTTGTCTGCTTATTATCACTAATGATTAAATTTGCCTTTTCTAACATTTCTGATGTAGTAATCCAAGGCAGTAAATGGAATCATAGAATTTGGATTCTTTTGTGTCTGGCTTATTTAACTCAGCATAATGTTTCTGAGAGTCATTCATGCTGTGTGTTCTTTAGCCCCTTTTATTGCCAAGAAATGTTCCACTGCATGGATATACCACAGTATGTTTATCTAGTCACTAGTTGATGGTCCTAGCTTGCAGCTATTATGAATAAAGCTGCTATGAACATTCATGTGCAGGTGTGTATGTAAACCGACTTTCATTTCTTTGGGGTAAATATTTAGGAGTAAAATTGTTGCATCTTATGGCAATAATATTTACCTTGTACTACCTAAGTGTTTTCTAAAATAGTTTTATCATTTCACTTTCCCCATGGCAAAATATATGAAAAGTCCAACTGGTCTACATCTCAGCTAACAGGTGCTCTTTTTTAATTTTTAATTTTAGCTATTATGACAAATACATAGTGGTATCTCATTGTATTGATTTGGGTTTTTTTCTGCGGTTTAATGATATTGAATCTCTTTTCCTGTGCTGCACCAGCCATTCATTATTTTCTTGTGCATATTTTTTTAACTGGGTTGCCTTATTATTAATGGGCTATAGAAGTTCTTTATATATTCTGGTCACAAGTCATTTGTCAGATATATATATACATATACATATGTATATATATATAGTGCATACGTTCTCGCTGTTTAAAAGCTACCTTTCCATTTTCTTAATGATATCTTTCAAAGAATAGAAGTTTTAAATTTTGATAGAGTCCCATTTGTGAATTTTTCTTTTATCATTCATGCTTTTTGTGTCCTAAGATATCTCTGCCTATCCCAACTTCACGAATATTTTCTGTAATTTTTTTCTTAAAGTTTTATAGTTTCAGTTTCAATCAGTTTCAGTCAGTTTAAGATCCATGATTCTTTTCAAGATATTTTTATATATGAAGAATAACAGTTGAGGTTAATTTTTTAAAAAAATTTGGATATCCAGGTGTTCTAGTACATGTTGAAAAGACTATCTTTTCTCCATTTAATTACCTTGGCATAATTATCAAAAATCAATTGACTATATAGTGTGGGTTTGTTTCTGGATTCTCTATTCTATCCCATTGATAAACATGTCTACTTTATTTATTTATTTTTTTAATCTTTTTTTTTTTTAAAGATTTTATTTATTTGTCAGAGAGAGAGAGGGAGAGAGTGAGCACACGCAGACGGAATGGCAGCAGAGGCAGAGGGAGAAGCAGGCTCCCTGCTGAGCAAGGAGCCCGATGTGGGACTCGATCCCAGGACGCTGGGATCATGACCTGAGCCGAAGGCAGCTGCTGAACCAACTGAGCCACCCAGGCGTCCCAACATGTCTACTTTAAACCAACACTGCTTTGATCACTGTGGCTTTAAAGAGGAAGCTTTAAAATGTAGAGAAAGTCTTGAGGCACCTGGGTGGCTTGATCTGTTGAGCATCCAACTCTTGATTTTGGATAAGGTCATGATCTCATGGGTCATGGGATTGAGCCCTGTATCAGGATCTGCACTCAGCAGGGAATATGCTTGAGATTCTCTCTCTCTCAAATAAATAAATTTTTTAAAAAGTAGAGGAAGTTTTGAAACTTCCAATTCTGTTCTTGTTAGTCTTTTTTTTTTTTTAACTTTTCTAGGTCCTTTGTATTTCCATACAGATTTAAAATCTCAATTTCCAATTTTTCATTGCTAGTATATACACATACAACTGATTTTGTAGATCTACTTTGTGTCCTATAATCTTGCTAAAATTCAATTACAAATTCTAGTGGCTTTTGAGAGATTGCTCAGCATTTTCTCTATACATGACCATGTCACGTGCAAATGAAGATGTTTTATGTATACCTTGGCAATCTGTATGCCATTTCTTTCTTTTTATTGCCTATTACACTGGCTGGGGTCTCCATCACAGTGCTAGACAGACATAAGGAGGGGAGTAGGCATACTTGCCTTGTTTCTTATCTTAGGGGGAAAGCATTCTAACTTGTGATATTAATGAGATTTTAGCTAGAGATTATACGTAGATGTCTTTTCTCAAGTTGAGAAAGTTCCCTCCTGTTTTTAGTTTCCCAAGAGATTCCTTTTATGAATGGCTCTTGAATTTAGTCCATTGTTTTCTCTACAACTATTTACAGTACTGTATAGCTTTTTCCCATTTTTCCTGTTAAAGTGATTACTTACACTGGGGGATATCCTAAATTTAAACCAAGCTTGCACACCCAGGAAAAACCCATGTTTTTATATACTGCTGGATTTAATTTACTAATCTTTAAAAAACTTTTCTTGTATGTTCATGAGGATATTTATTCATAGTTTTCTTGTAATATCTGTACCTTGATTGATATCAACATAATGCTCATGTCCTAAAATGAGTTGGGATGTGTTCCTTCTTTCTCTATTTTCTGAATTATTTCTCCTTTAAATGTTTGATGGAATTCATCAGTTACAACATTATAACATCCAGTTATAGGACTGGAATTCTTTCGGTTTTTGTTTCTGGTTTGCTTTGTTTGTATGGAAAGGGTTTTAACTAAGGATATAACTTCTTTAAGATATGGTACTACCCTAATTTTATTTCTTCTAGAGTCAAATTTCAGTAATGTGTGTCTTCCAAGGAATTTATCTGTTTCATCACTGTTGTCAAACTTATTTCTAAATGATATTTCTTCTATATGCTATTAATTTCTGTAGAATATGTAATGACATCCCTTCTTTCAATCCTGATATTTTACTTACTAACATGTGTTTTCCTCCTTCTTTATTTTTCTTGATTAGACTACCTACAGGTTTATTCATCTTTTCAAAAAGCCTGCTTTTGGTTTCCTTGATCATTTCTTCGATTTCTGTTCTTGTTGATTAGTTCCTTCCTTCTACTTACTTTGGCTTTAATTTGCTCTTCTTTTTCTGGCTTCTTAAGGTGGATATTTAGATCACTTATTTTATCCCTTTCTTCTTTTCTAATACACGTATTTAAAGTTAAATATTTGAGCACTGCTTCAGCTAAACCTCATGGATTTTTATGTGTTTTCATTCTGATTCACTTCAAGACAACTTTTAATTTCCCTGTTTTATTATTATTTTTTTAACCAATGTGTTAGAAACATTTGGTGTAATTACAAATATTGAGGATTTTTCAGATACCTTTCTGATACTCATTTCTAACTTAATTGTTGGGGTCAGGGGACATACTATGCATAACTTCCAGTACTTTAAAGTTAATGAGACTTGTTTTATATATTAGCATGTGGTGGTCTATGTTGATGAACGTTCCACATGCACTTGAAAAGAATATAAACTCTGCTCTTCTTGAGTGAAATGTTTCATAAATACTAATCAAATTACATTAGTTTAGTGTTGTTATACACAAATCTATATCTTTCCTGATATTCTTTGTACTTGTCCCATCAATTACTTTTATCAGTGCTAAAATGTCCAATTATAATAGATTTCTCAATGTATTCTTTCAGCTCTATTGGTTTCTGCTTCATGTATTTTGACAATGTAGCATATTGGCTGCATTTAAAGTTATTATTTCATCTTGAAATATTGATCTATTTATCATTATGAAGTGTCCTTTTTTAACCTTATTAACATCATTTGTTCTGAAGCCCACTCTGATATTAATATAGCCACTCCAGTTTTCTGTTACCTAGGACTCACATTGTATATATTTTTCCAACTTTTTTCTAACTTATTTCAAGAGTTTCTTGAGAACAACATAGAGTTTACTCTTCCTTTTTTATTCAATCTGACTATCTTTGCCTTCTAATTAGAGTACATCATCTACATTTAATGTGATTACTGACATGGTTGTATATAGCTCTACCATCTTGTTGCAGGTTTTCTATTTGTCCCTTCTGTTCTTTGTTCCTTTTTCCCTTTTTTTTTTTTTTCATCTTCTTTTGGATTTTTTTTTCTAGGAGTTCATTTCATATTCACCAATGGTTTCTTATTAGTTAAAACTCTGTTTTTCCAACCTTTTAAGGGGATGCTCTCTACCTTCAAAACACATTACACCTTCATGTCTAAGACTATTACAATAATATGATTCCTTTCCCCATCCAATTCTTTGAGCTATTGTCGTCACACACTTTACTTTTACATGTTATAACTCCACTAGACAGACACTGTTATTATTTTTTGCTTCAAAGGGTTACATTTAAAAAAAAAAAACTAAAATACAAAGAAAAAAATTTTTATGTTTATTGACATATGAGACATTTTAAGGAATCTTTATTCCTTTGATTAGTCCAAATTTCCATCTGCTACCATTTCCCTTTGCTTAAAGAAATTCCTTTAATATTTCTTATAACATAAGTCTGCTGGCCATAAGTTGTCTTAATTTTTGTCTAAAAAAGCTCTTCCTCTCTTATGTTTTTTCCTCCTTAACGTCCTAAAATATTTTTGTTAGCTATGGAATACTAGGTTGACAATCTCTTAGCACTTAAAAAATGCTATTAAACTGCATTCTGGTTTGAATAGTTTCCTTTAAGTCTGCTGTCTAAATTCTTAACTGTATTCCTTTGTATGCAATGTATTTCTTTCCCCCTCTGACAGCTTTTAAAATTTTTTCATTATCACTGATTTTCAGCAATTTTCTTATGCTGCGCCTTGGGATGTATGTATCTTGCCTGGGGTCTGTTTAATTTTTTGGACCTATGGGTTTAGAGCTTACTTCAAATTGGGGTAATTTCAGCCATTATTTATTTAAATTTTTTTTCTCTCTTGCCCTCCCCCCAAAATTCTGAGACTCCACTTACACTTATGTTAGACTCATAGTTATTTATCTTATAGGGCACCAAATTACTTTCATCTTTTTCAGTCCTTTTTCTATCCTGTGGATGAATTCTCGCCATTTTCAAGTTCACAGGCCTTTTCTCCCAAAGGATCTAATCTGCACTTAATCCCATCCAGTTACTGCATTTTTAAATCTCTAGATATTCAAATTCTCATTATGTTTATTTATATAGGCCATATTTCCAATAGCTGCTTCACTGTACTTGTCTGCTAATTGTACCATCTCTGCCATTTGAGGATCTATTTTTATTGTGTCCTTGTTCTGAGACTTTTCTCTTGCTCCTTTGTTTATCAAGTAAGGCTTAACTAGATAGAATTTACTTGAATTTTATGTTGCTGAGTGCTAGATTTTTTTGTATTAATTTAAAGAGTGTTAAACTGCCAGAAAGTAAAGTTACCTGCAGATTAACAAGATTCTTTTGAGGCTTGGTTTTAAGCCCTTTTAGAACTTATGTAGAGGAACCTTTATTCTAGGGCTCATTCTCAGGAAGAACTGATAAGTTTTCATTCTTTACAAGTTATCCTTGCCAACTTCTAGGGGTTTCAAATTAAATGCACAGTGTGATGTTCAGCCAAATCCTCAAGAACACCCCTATGCAGATTCCAGGAATTCTTTCTGTGCCGAACACCCCCTTCTCCAGGAGAATGAGATTTTAAATATATCAGACTTTCCTATCTTGCCTCCTTTTTACTTCCTTCCCTGCTCCATAGTGAAAGACACTTCATTTCTAGATTCAGGTTACTGAATTTTAAAGGTTGAAAGGAAAACCATCCTCCCTTTAAAAACCTGCTTGGCCTACCTTACTAAAAAGGAGGCAGCAATGTAAAGGGTGTTTATTTATATAAACACACACACACACACACACACACATTGTTTAAAATACAGAAAAAGCACAGATTTTGCTTCTCAGTAAACTTACGCTTAAAAAGCAGCAAATCAATAAATATTAAAAAGTAGGATTCTCTACTCTAAACCGTAATTCTGCATAAAAAACGTATTTATTTCTCTACCCTTTTTCTTAAAAATATTTGCCCTTTACTATTTGTTTTGGAAGATGCCCTGACTAAAGCCCCCACTATACCATTAAATACTTTACATGTTTACTGAGGGAAAAAATGAGATTTTGGGGGGAGACTGAAGACAGACATGTGGGTGGCAGGAAGCAAATGTTTCCTCCAAAGCTAGGCTGTCATAAACCCAGTTTATATCTTTTTTAAGTCAAATTGAGTAATAGTGCAAATTTCATTTTTGAATTTTCTCTCATTATGTTATAAGAATAACTAAGAGTCATTGAATAGTCTTTAAAAACATGATCCTTATCCAGGGATGGAACTAAGGAGAGATGAGTGAGGCACCTACCTCTCTTTAGTCCCAGGCCTGTTCTTAACAAACATAATAGGAAGGTACTGAAATTCCTTGCTACACAGAGTGGGGTCCATAAATCAGTATCAGCATTCTCTGGAAACTTGTTAGAAATGTAAAATCTTGTCCTCCCCAGACTTAATCAAAATTTCATTTTAATAAGGTCTCCATGTGATTCATATATACATTAAAGTTTCAAAAGCAGTGCCCTAGTTTATCTATTTCTTCTATTATTGAAGTTCTGTATTATTTTCAATTATTCTGCCATAATAACTATTTTTCTATGATAACATTATCATAGAAATCCACTGTACATGTATTTGTGTTCTTGAGTAATTATCTTATTAAAAGGAATACATTAAATTGGGAATCCTAGGTCATTATGTTTTCTTTCAAATTTGAAACTTCTAAGCTGCTTGGTCTGAGAAACCACTTAACTGGGCTTCCTAGAATTATGAGTTAAGAAAATTCACAGATCAAGATAAAAAGTGGCTATACACATGAACTTGAATCCCAGCTCTGACAAAACTAGCCATGTAACTATGGGCAATGATGTAACCTGTCCAAGACAGTTTCCTCAGATGTTAAATGGGGGTTATAATAGCCTCACAGGATTGCTATGAGGATAAGTTAAGTAAAGACAGATAAAGCATTTAGAAAACATATGTGTTTGCAATTAAGAGGAAAAATTAGTAAATAAAGAGGCTCTAAGTGAACCTGATGTATTTTTAAGGTCTGAATTTTCAAACATCATCTATATGTAGTTTAAAAGCCTCTTTCTTCTTATCCTTGATTCTTGGATCTGTCCTAAGTAGATGAGTTTGACAGAAAAAAGTGCATTACATTTAAGAACTGCTTCTTCCTTTTCTTTCTTTAGTACTTCATTATTAGTTTTAAAAGAAATGTGGATATGTCAGTCTTCTGCTAAGGCCAGATACAAAAATTAATCTTAATTGCCAGGTGCAAGTGGTCAAGAACCATGACACGTATGTAATGCTCATGTTACCTTTATAGTTGAGGAGGTACTGCTATCAGTTCTCTCCTCCAGGAGAATCCCTGGCTCGAGTCAAGACAGGAATATCAATACAGGAGATAATCCGAACTGTATGTTTTGAATCAGAGGAGCAGTTTTGTTTGGGCAAAGTCGACATAGTAATCATGAAGAAGGAGCAGTCAAACCTAAAAGACAGAGATAGATATAATGGGAAAGGAGGCAGCAAAGTCAGAAACCCAGAAAAAATTGAGAAATAAGAGGAGATTCAAGGTGAAAGCAGGGTAAGGAGTTCAGGCCTTCCTTAGAACCGTATATTCGTATACTGCTGATTTCATATTGATTTCATATTGATCACACTGCTGATTTCATATTGATCTGCCAAGCACCATGCTGGTTGGGGCAGGCCCTGGTGCTACACGAAGCTGCCAGGCTGGAGGCAACTTCTAGTGCTATCCTATTATTTGGGTCCTAGCTACCAGAAGCAATCAAATATAAAGTACTTCAGTATCCAGAGATCCTGAAAATTATTCTTTCTTATATCACTGATTCCAAATTCCACAGTTCAGGGGTTATAAGCAACTGGGATTTGCATGAATAGCATTATCCAGGTCTAACTAAAAGCACTTATAACAAAGTTCTCTACTACAAAATCCTACTTCTGCCTTTGTAAGAGAAGATAAGGGAATGGCTACATCACCCTCAAGGAAACATTCAAACATGATCACTAATTCTCAAAGGCTTCTGATGTAAGGGAAACTATGAGGTGAATTTTCCATTTCTAGTAAACTTTAATCAAAAGGCTATTTCCACAAAAAAAAAAAAAAAAGACATTACCACATATTATTCTCTCTACTTCTGCAATTCAGTGAACTTTTCGTTTAACAAGTAAAACCTACCAGGGAATTTGTGTATGTATGTATTGCTTATTAATTAATTAATTAATAATTTAATTAATTTTGATTGTAAAAATTAATCAAAATAAAATCTAAATAAAAAATGGAAGAAAGAAAAACTTCTCAAAGTAATTTCCTTTAGATGGGGACTTGAGCAATCTCATTGGAGTCAACCCTAAAAGCAGCTCTTCTTTCTCTTCAAATATTGGAAACTTTTACCCTTTATTGGTGAAAGATTCCAATACAAATACAGGAGAATAAATCTGAGGAAGACTTGGAAAGAGTGCCCTGAAGAAAAAAAAAAAAAAGATTCTAAAAACTTATATAATCTGAGTTAGATCTAAAAATCAATTCTCTGACCCTTCACTCCAGCACATTTTTCCTCCACAACTTGTGGAGCCCCAACCTGATCAGCCTCAAAGATACATACGCTGCCAGTGCTGGAGAACTCACTGTCCAGTGAAGGAGCCCAGTTTATCCGCAAGTAAATGTAACTGTTGCCAGCTTATTCATTATAGTGCTCATTACACTAAGCAGAAATTCTGTGACTTCTCCCACTGATTCTATCTATGTCTTTCTGTTGCTCTGAATCTCCAAGTCCTCTTCCACTTGAAAGCAATGCAAATGACAGAAACTTGGAATAATAAAGTTGCAAAATTTCTAGTGTAACCTCACTTACTACATACACTAGAGAGCCTTGGGGATGTACATTTGTTCTCTCTAAATCCACCTCCGCTGCTATCAGACTGGAGTCTGAGCTGGTTGGAATGAGGGTGCAGGGTAGGGAGTAAGAGGGATTTAGTTGATTCCAGGGGCCTTGGAGAATTTAAGGAATTGCAAAAGGGCAACTGTGGCTGGAGCAGTGTGAGCAAGACAGAGAATGGTAGGAGATAAAGTCAGCAGGCAGAACACACAGGGTCTGGTAGAACATGGTAAGACTTGGGGTTTTATCCTGAGTGTGATGGGTAGTCACTCAAGGGTTCTGAATAGGAAAGTGACAGGAACTGTTAAACAGTTTTCAAAAAACACTTTTGTTCCTGTATGGAGAACTGACTGGAGAGGGGCAAGGAGGAGATAAGGAAGGTCAGTTACAAGTCTGTTGCTATCATCCAGGTACCTTGTAATGATGATAGGTTGTATTATATCAGGAAGTAGTGGGTAGCGGCAATACAGGGGTATTTAAGGATTATGTTGAAAGGAGGATATATAATAATCCTTATTGATGGGCTGGAAATGGGTTCAGAAGGAAAGAGAAAACTCAAGATGGCCTCTAATTTTTGGCCTAAGCAACTGTGTGGACCATTTACTGAGCTGAAGAAGAAGGAGGGCAGGAACACATTTGGGGAGGAGAGTCCAAGAGTTCTATTTCAGCCATGGTAAGTTTGAAATGTTTATTAGACTTTCAAATAAATGTTGAATAGGCAGCCATAGATATGAGTCTGGAGCTCATAGGAGAGATACAAATTAAAAATAAATCTGGGAGAACAGGAGGCATTTAAAGCAAGGAGTCACATAAGACCACATAGGGAATAAATGTAGAAGGTAGCCAAGGGCTAAGCCCTGAAGAACGTCAGCTTTTGGAGACCATGGAGAAGACAATATAGCAAAGGAGAATGTAATTTTAGGTGTATTTTATGCAAAAAGATATGGCTAGAACCAATAGGGAGAAGTTACGGGGAGATTTCTGCATGGTGTAGTGAGCACTTTGATGAATAAGTTGATAACTCTTATCCTCTCAGCAAAACAGAATTACAGTTAACCCTTGAAAAACACGGATTTGAACTGCACGGATTTTGGGATGCTTGGGTGGCTCAGTCGGTTAAGTGTCTGCCTTGGGTTCAGGTCATGATCTCAGGGTCCTGGGATGGAATCCCACATCAGCCTCCTTTTCTGAGGGGAGGTTGCCTCTCCCTCTGCCTCTCCCTCTGCCTCTCCCTCCTCTCCTCCTGCTTGTGCTCTGTCAAATGCATAAATAAAATCTTAAAAAAAAAAAAAAAGAACTGCATGGATTTTTTGGATACAATACTATACTCTAAATGTATTTTTCTTATAATTGTCTTAATAACATTTTTTATCCAACTTATTTTAAGTCTATAGTATATAATAGTGTACAAAATATGTGTTAATCAACTGTTTACATTATTAGAAAATCTTCCTGTCAATAATAGGCTATTTGTAGTTAAGTTTTAGGGGAGTCAAAAGTTATATGTGGATTTGACTGTGGGATGGACCAGAACCCCTGAAGCCACACTGTTCAAATGTTAACTGTATTTTATATGCACAAAGTTCAAAGTTACCAATCATAATCTTTCAAAGTCACGTGCCTATTCTATTTCTAACTCCTGCCCTATTGACTGAGTCTGGATAGCTGCATTTCACATGTCAGCTGCTCAATTACCACATCTCTGGCCTCTGGCGTGTGCCCTGGCTTCTGGATCCAAATTTTCACCCCAACTAACAACTCCTAGTTGCCCAACACTGACCAGGAAGCACGCTGAGATCATGTTCCCCAGAGCTGCCAAAAGTTCTTGGCTTATGATCAATGAAGCACACAATGAGTGAGTGTTTAGCAGTTAATCAGGTGACAGAGAACAAATGACATGTTAGGGAATCACAGAATGAGCCAAATCAAGGCTGGAACAGGGAACAAGAGATTGTACTCCAGGCTAGTCACCCCAGGGCAATCTGCTCTAGGTCACCCAGTGTGATCAGACACCCTTTTCCCCAGAAGAATTAAAATTCTCTCAAGTTTACCAAGTGTCTATGGATTAAGGATTTCCTGGACACTGGTAACATTATGAACCAAACAGCAGGTACTGCACACCATGGGGACCTGCTCTTTCTGCACCAAAGCCTCAGGGTTAGCCTGGAGACATGAGTTACTTCCCCCGCTACATCTATAAAGGGGATTTCAAACTATTTTTGTATTTGTGAAGATTAAATGAGATCACTCTAAGTACCTGGTACATAGAGTGTTCAATACCTATTAGGTATTCTCATTTATACATTAGATGACCACAAAATGACAGCTGAATGATAAAGTATGTCTCTAAAAACAACACGTTTAGGCTTTCCAGTACAGAGGATTGATAAAAGAGGGTTTTTGTTTGTTTATATATGAACTATTACATTATCAAAGGAATTTAAACTTCTCCTGAGAAAACGGTCTTCCATTTTTCTGAACTTCCCTACCAAGATCTGGTGAAATTATGTTACACGACCAAGAAATAAAGAAGTCAATTCCACTATGAGATCGATGAATAAATACCATCAAGCAAAACAGAAATCTCGGAGCCTAATAATTATTCTACAATAGCCACTCAGGTCTGTTGTTATTTTAAATGTCTATATCCTTTAAGTATAATATATTTCTATTTCCCTTTATGAAATTTAAGTTTAACTAAAATCATTAAAGTTGGCAACAGAAGCAGGAAACCATTTATAAGACCAGCATGGCTATTTTACTTTTATTAATGAAAACTTATGTAATAGTTTCAGCAAACTACAGAGTTCCATTCTTGTAGTCTTTTAATATTTATAGAAATTTAAAAGAGTTATACAGTTAGAGTTCATTTTTGAAACTGAGAATTTCTATTATCTGACAGCGATCAATTATTTTAGCTCAATTACAGAAATGGCTATTTAAGAGTTATGTTCATCTTTATTCATACTCCTTAACAATAGGTCAACTGTGTCTTGTACTTGACCTAGAAGCTCACAGAGGTGTAACTGAACATACACTGAGAGAGTCTCAACTCCAAAATGAAGGCCCATCATTGGCCTTTGGCCTCCAATAGTACATCAAAGTAAAAAGAAGAAAAAGAAAAAAGCAGGGCATAGGGAAAGTGCTTATGTTAATACAAAGTGCTGTACTAAGCTACCAAAAAGCATAGAATCAAAGAGCAAGTCTATACTCAGGTGTAAGGAGATGGCCACAAACACCATGCCAATATCCAAAAACTGAAATCCCATGCCTCCTACAAACTGAAAAATGAAACCCATAGTCACACATTTCCTTGCATCTTTATTAATAGAATCTGGATTTTTTTAAAAGGCAACAATTTTAAGACATCCAGATGGCCAACAGACACATGAAAAAGTGCTCCATATCACTCGGCATCAGGGAAATACAAATCAAAACCACAATGAGATATCACCTCACACCAGTCAGAATGGCTAAAATCAACAAGTCAGGAAATGACAGATGCTGGCGAGGATGCGGAGAAAGGGGAACCCTCCTCCGCTTGGTGGGAATGCAAGCTGGTGCAACCACTCTGGAAAACAGCATGGAGGCTCCTCAAAATGTTGAAAATAGAACTGCCCTATGACCCAGCAATTGCACTATTGGGTATTTACCCTAAAGACACAAACGTAGTGATCCGAAGGGGCACGTGCACCCGAATGTTTATAGCAGCAATATCCACAATAGCCAAACTATGGAAAGAACCTAGATGTCCATCAACAGATGAATGGATCAAGAAGATGTGGTATATATACACAATGGAATACTATGCAGCCATCAAAAGAAATGAAATCTTGCCATTTGCAACAATGTGGATGGAACTAGAGCGATCATGCTTAGCGAAATAAGTCAAGCGGAGAAAGACAACTATCATATGATCTGCCTGATATGAGGAAGTGGTGATGCAACATGGGGGCTTAAGTGGGTAGGAGAAGAATCAATGAAACAAGATGGGATTGGGAGGGAGACAAACCATAAGTGACTCTTAATCTCACAAAACAGAGGGTTGCTGGGGGGAGGAGGGGTTGGGAGAAGCGGGGTGGGGTTATGGACATTGGGGAGGGTATATGCTTTGGTGAGTGCTGTGAAGCGTGTAAACCTGACGATTCACAGACCTGTACCCCTGGGGATAAAAATATATTATATGTTTATAAAAAATAAAAAATTTAAAATTTAAAAAAAATAAATAAAACGCAACAATTTTGATTTTTCAAACAATTACAGAGAAAAGCTACTTCTAAACTATAATTTTCAAATAAATCAACTGTTTTAAGTGAATTTTTATTTGGGAATAATTTTAGATTATTATACTTATCATATATTTATTTATAAATATATATATTTAAAATATTTTTTATAAATATTATTTATTATAAATTTAAATTTTAGATTTACAGAAAAGTTGCAAGAATACCATAGAGCTCCTGTATACCCCTCACTCAATTTTAACATCTTACATAATCATGGTTTTGGCAAGACAAAGGAATTAATCTTGTTTTACTGATACCAATTAAGCTGCACATTTTATCTGTATTTCACCTGCTTTTCCACTAATGGCTTTTTGCAGTTGCAAGATATAATCCAGATACCACATAGCATTTACTGATTTTATTTATTTAATTTATTTGTTTATAGTGCTTTAAGTTCTGGAATGTGCCAAACTTGTGTGTCTTATTAAATGTCTTCCTTATAAATATGACAGAAAATAACCCTTCCCTCCCTGGAAATATGACTTATCAGATCCTAGAGAAATGGTCCATTAAGACTCATATAAATATATATTTCTACTAATGTTTTACTGAAGAGAAAAAGAGGTAAGTCACTTTGTCAGGAAGCTATGAGATCAAATTATTTAATGTGTCAGAGATATCTCTGCAAAAAATACTTGTCACTTACCTGTCTCCCAAGGTTCTGGTAAAGAGCCATAGATATACAGTAAATCCTTTTAATTAATTCTGTAATAGAATGTAAAGTATTATTATACTCATATTCAAATAACCCATTTTTAATAAACATAAAGAAACTGCCTTCCTTTCATTCCCAAATTTTTTAATTACTGTATTCTTTTTTAAGATAACAAAGGAACTAATTTAAGGGAGAATAATTTGGGAAATCTGTTACATGTCTTTAGTTTAAAAGTGAAGGCATGCAAAACTTAATAAAAGTTTTGAGATGTACAGAAAATGTTCTACAAAAAAAAAAAAAAAAGAAATGCCAAATGAATGAAACTGACTAGGAAGAATTCTTCACATTCTTTTCCATGTACATAATTGCGGTAGAAATTACTGAATAGTCACAAACAAGTGAATCATATTGAGGGCATAGCCTTTTGATGGAACAATAGTAATCCAGAGTTTGGAGTTAGGAGGCTTTTGAAAAAATACATGTCCAGTTAAGTGTCCGCATGTGTCAGTTTGCCTGAGACAGTACCAGCTTATGCCTGTTGTCACAGTGTCCCACTAAATTTATTATTTCTCTTGTATTTTTCTTATTCTGGTGCCCTTTTTTTGTTGTTGTTAATGGTAGCAGTATTAATAAGCCTGAATTTTCACTTTTAGGCTCTGCCATTATCTTGTCAAGCAGTATGAGATGCAGTGCAGGGAACCCAGCTACCAATCTAACCTGGTTAAATCTGAAAGACCCTGAGCAGTAACCCATCTCTTTTGATGTGCTGTAGCTGATACCTCATTCTCAAAGACAATACTTAAAGCCATTGGAGGGGGGGGGGGGGAAGCTCACTCAGACAGGACTAGCTAGAGATAATTAACTCCTTCAGTCTCAGATGGAGGTGGAAGTACTGAATGCTGCTGCCACTGCTTATGACTAGCTCAAAGACCAATTTAAGAAAAACAGATGGAGAGGTTTTACTATTACTCTATAAAGCATGACTTTTCATTTAGATCAAATGACTATTCTTTAAATTTATCTCTCAATTCTAATTAAAATTTATCTTGTTTATACAATCAAAGTTAAGGGACAGCTGTTACTTTCCTGGTTCTGTTAACAGAAGAAATTCACACTTAAATGATGTCCGCTCTCTACTGGTGTAAGGAGATACATCAAACAGAAAATTCAGTTAAGGGGCACCTGGGTGGCTCAGTGGGTTAAGCCTCTGCCTTCAGCTGAAGTCATGATCCCAGGGTCCTGGGATCGAGCCCCGCATCGGGCTCTCTGCTCAGCGGGGAGTTTGTTTCCCTTCCTCTCTCTCTGCCTGCCTCTCTGCCTACTTGTGATCTCTGTCAAATAAATAAAAAAATAAAAATCTTTAGAAAAAAAAAAAAAAAAGAAAACTCAGTTAATTCCTTTTTCTTAACTGATTTAGAAAGTAATTCAATAAAACAATACATATACAAATGTACTGATGACCTAATACCATAAATTTTATATATTTGCAATAACAACATAGATAAAGCAAATGAGAGGAAAGCTGTATTGGGGTAAGGAAATAACAACAAATGGAAACTCAAATCCACAGAAATCTAAGAGGAGAATGCAAAATAGAAAGGCTAATATAATCAACTCTATAAATATGTATTTGTTCTCCTTTCTTCTCTCAGCTTCTTTGAAAGACATAAGATTAGGGGCACTTGGGTGGCTCAGTCAGTTAAGTATCTGAATTCTGCTCAGATCATGATCTCAGGATCCTGGAATCGAGCTCAGTTTGGCAGGTTCCATTCTCGGCTGGGAGTGTGCCTGTCCCTTTTCCTCCCCCTGTGCACCTCTCCTCACTTGTGTGCTCTCTCTCTCTCAAATAAGAAAATAAATAAATAAATAAATAATAAAAGACATGAAATTACATAAAATAAAAATTATAACAATATATGGTTGGGTTTTTACAACACAAAGACATAATACATATAATAATGGTAGCAAAAAGTGGGGAAAGAGAAAAATGGAGCTATACAGGAGAAAAGTTTATTTTGTTGAATTTAAGTAAAAATGAGAAGTAGATTCTTCTAAGTTAAAATGCGTATTTTAAAACCTAGAGCAAACACTAAGAAAACTCAAGTTGTATAATTTAAAAATGATTAAGGGAATCAAAATATCAGAGTGGAAAATATTCACTTAATTCAAAAGAATTCACTTAAATTTAAAAGAATTCAAGAGAAATTTTTTAAAAAGCATGAGGCCTACAGAAAACAAAAAGCAAAAGAGCAGATGTAAATCCAATCATGTCAATAATATTAAACATAAACATACTAACCCAGTCAAAAAGGAGAGATCATCAGATTATATTTCTTAAAAAACCAGTGACACTTAGCCCTTGAACAACATGGTTTGAGCTGCACAAGTCCATTTAATGTGGATTTTTAAAAATAAATACAGTACTGTAAATATATTTTCCTTTCCTTAGTATTTTCTTTTTAAAAGATTTTATTTATTTATTTATTTATTTATTTAAGAGACAGAGAGAGCATGAGCAGGGGAACAGGGCAAAGGAAGAGGAAGAGGCAGATTCCCTGCCAGGCAGGGAGCATTACATAGGGCAAGATCCCAGGACCTTGAGATCATGACCTGAGCTGAAGGCAGAGGCTTAACTGACTGAGCCATGCAGGTACCCTGAAATCTGGGATTTTGATGTTTCTACCTTTGTTCCTCTTGCTCAAGATTTAAACAAAAAAAAACTTTTTGGTTTCAGTTTCATTTTTGTTTTCTTAACAAGTCTACTGTTTAATCTCTCAGGATTAAAAAAAAATTAATTAAGGTTCTAAAGAATTAAACAACAAAGGAATGTCAAGGGAACTATTCTCTGGGGTATCAGAGCTATTCCAGTTTAACACCTAGCTTCAAAACAAAATGAGTTTTTATATTTTCTAAGTGAAATAATGTACAACCACCATTTTCTAACTTCCAAACACAAAGCTTCATCATAAGCTTGGTTTAAAAAAAAAAAACAAAATTTTTCTTAAGTTTTTTGTTTTGGTTTTTTTTGGTTTTTTTTTTGTTTTGTTTTGTTTTTGGCTATTTGAGGTCTTTAGCAGTTCTACACAAGTTTTAGATTTTTTTTTGTAATTATATAGTTTATTGATGTGTTCACTGTCTGTCTTGCCTCCTCCATTACACTATAATTTCCCTGAGGACAGGGAGTAAATCTGTTTTAATTACCATTATATACTACTGGTGTATTACTTAGTACTTAAGGAATCTGAAAAAAAAAATCACTCAAAATATCAGCAGTACATAATGAAGAAAAAAATTTGTAATTATAAGAGATGGAGATTTTATAATTGTTTGTTCTTATTCTGTGAAAAATATTGCTGGTATTTTGATAGGAACTGCATCAAATCTGTAGATTGTTTTGGGTAATATAGACATTTTAACAATATCAATTCTTCCAATCCAAGAGTATGGTATACCTTTCCATTTGTCTGAGTCATCTTCAATTTCTTTTATCAGTGTTTTCAGTTTTCAGAATATAGGTCTTTTCTCTCTTTGGTTAAATTTATTCCTAGTTATCTTATTATTTTTGCTGCAATTTTAAATTGGATTTTTTCCCTTAATATCTTTTTGTGCTAGTTTGTTATTAGTGTATGGAAATGCAACAGATTTTTGTATGTTAATTTGTATTGTGCAACTTCACTGAATTCTTTTATCAGTTCTAATAATTTTTTAGGGCTTTCTATATATAGTATCGTGTCATCTGCAACTGGTGCATTTTACTTCCTCCTTACTAATTTGGATGGCTTTTACATCTTTTTCTTGTCTGATTGCTGCAGCTAGGAATCCAGTATATGTTGAATGAAGTGGTGAATGCAGACATCCTTGTCTTACTCCTGATCTTACAGGAAACCCTTTCAGTTTTTGCAACTGAGATAATGTTAGCTGTGGGTTTGTCATATATAGTCTTAATTACATTGAGGTATGTCCCCTCTAAACCTCTCTTTGTGGAGTTTTAAAAACTACCATGAAGGAATGTTGAATGTTGTCAAATGCTCTACTGAGATGATCATGTGGTTTTTACCCTTTGTCTTGTTAATGTGATGAATCATGTTGTATGATTTGCAGATACTGAACCCTCCCTGCATCCCAGGAATAAATCCTATATCATCATCGTGAATGATCCTTTTAATATATTACTGAACATAGTTTGTTAATATTTTGTTGAAGATTTTTGCATCTATGGTTATCAGAGATTACAGGCCTGTAGTTTTCTTTTTTTGTAGTGTCTTTGTCAAGTTTTGGCATTAGGGTAGTGGCTGGCCTCATAAAATTAATTTGGTAGTTTTCCTTCTTCTTCTATTTCTTGAAATAGTTTAGGAAGAATCAGTATTAACTTTTCGTTAAATGTTTGGTAGAACTCACCTGTGAATCCACCTGGTCCTGAACTTTTGTTTGTTGGTACATTTTTGATTACCAATTCATTACTAGTAATCCATCTGTTCAAATTTTCTATTTCTTCTGATTCAGTTTTGGAAGATTATAGGTTTCTAGGAATTCACCCATTTCTTCTATGTTATCCAACTTCTTGGCATATAATTTTTCATAGTAGTCCTTACGATCCTTTATATAATATATAATACATAGTATATTATATATTATAACATATATAATATATATTTTATTATTATTTCATGATGTCATGACCTTGATATGGTGTCAGTTATTTCTCCTCTTTCATTTCTAATTTTATTTGAGTCCTCTCTTTTTTTCTTGTTGAATCTGGCTAAAGGCTTATCAATTTTATTCATCTTTTCAAAGAACCAGCTCTTGATTTCATGGGTCTATTTCTTTTTTAACCTCTATTTCATTTATTTCTGTTCTGATCTTTATTTCCTTCCTTCTATTAATTTTGGGCTTTGGTTTTTTTCAGTCCCCTTAAATGTAAAGTTAGATTGTTTATTAGAGATTTTCCTTGCTTATTTATCTAGGACTTTATTACTACAAACTTTCCTCTTAGAACTGCTTTTGGTAGGTCCCAAAGATTTGTACTGTTGTGTTTCCATTTTCATTTGTCTACATGCACTTTTTAAATTCGTCTTTGATTTCTTCATTAACCCACTAATTGTTTAGTAACATGCTGTTCAGCTTCCATGTATTTGTGGTTTTTTTCCCAGTTTTCTTCTTGTAATTTCTCATTTCATACTTCTGTGGTTGGAAAAAAAAAGTGCTCAATGTGAATTCAGTCTTCTTAAATTTGAGGCTAATTTTGTGGCCTAACATGTGCTCTATCCTAGAGAGTGTTCCAGTGCACCTGAATATGTATGTTTTGTATATGTATCTGTTAAGCTCATCTGGTCGAAAATGGCATACAAATTCACTGTTTTAATCCTATATCTGTCTTGTCCAATACAATTATTGAGCACCTGAAATGTGGCTACCATCATTTGGGAACTGAATTAAATTTTATTCTAACAAGTTTTAATTCAAATTTAAATAGCCACATGTGGTTGATGGCTACCACACAGACAATGCAGGCTTAGAGCATACAACCACTATGAAATTTTTGGCAGATATGTATTTTTAAAAAAATGGATAAATAAGCTAACCTTTAAAATATTAAAAATAAAATTTATATATCACAGAGATGGCAGCTTTATAATAATTTAAATAAATAAGTAAATATAACCCTTTTTAAGTTTGCATAAATTTCTCAAAAAGTCTTCCTTAATATTCACCACCAGGCTCACGTATTGTATGGAGCACTGGGTGTGGTACAGAAACAATGAATCTTGGAACACCAAAAAAAAAAATTAAAAAAAAAAAAAGATTTCTCAAAAAGCAATGAAATAGGGAGTGTATATATATATATATATGTGTGTGTGTGTGTATATATGTATAAAATATACATACATGTATGTATATAATGTATATGTGTGTGTATATATGTAAATATATATATCAGAAAATTTTGGAATCAGTTGTGCTCATCTTCCTGGATAGAGTTCTTAATGGGCTGAAGAACTCTTAACAGCAGTCCTATTTCTAGATTTCATCCAAACTCTCAAGGAAAGGAAAAAGTCAACCTAATGGGAATAGCACTCAAGTGTTTTTCCATAATCTATCAACAATCGCTAACCCTACTCAGTCAAAAACTGTAAGAACTGTGAATTTTACCAGAATCTTAAACAAATCCAGTGAAAGTATAAGGTATTTCTGTCACCCTATTTGTTCCCCAGTCCTAAATTCTTCAGATTTGATTTTTACAGCCAGTTTTTATCACTAAAAACGGTCCTTAACTTTCAGTCACTTTCCAAACGTTTCTTATCATGTTAGGGGCTACATTAGGAAACAGGTGAAAAGTATAATCTTTGTCCTTAAAGAAATTATAGTCTAGAGAGAGCAAGCACTCAATAAACCAGCAGAACTGAACAATGATTAAGGGCCAAATGAGTACCATTTGTATACCTATATGGTAGCAGAGAAAAGGAACACCTAGTTCCCAGGAATAGAAAGGAAAAAGTATCAGGGAAGTGAGGCAATAGCAGAGGCATCCCTAAGCTAAGTCTTAGAAGATAAGCAGGACTTACCGAAGCAGTCAAGGAGGAAAGAGAAGTGTTTCAAACAAGTAAAGGCTCAAACAAGTAAAGACTCAAAACAAGTAAAGGCTCAAAAAACAAGCAAAGGCTCAAAAACCCAAAAGAACTCAGAATTGAGACAAGTTCAATACTGAAATACAGTAAAGAAGAGAGCAGAAAAGAACACTAGACAAGTGGTAGAGACTCTACCCTGAAGCTCTTTGCTTGCATGCGAGAAGACTGGATTTTATCTGGAAGATGCAGGAGCCCAAAGAATTCTGAGCTCAGGAATAACGTGATCAGATTTACATAAAAAAAAAATCAGTCTGCAACAATAGGAAGTATAAATAAGAGAAAATCTGAGATGGAATATAGGACGAGCACATCAGAGACCATTCTAGTAGTGTAAGTGAAAAGAAGTAAGTGCTCAAACTCAAGGAGAGGCAATAGAGATGGTGACAAAATTATGCATTTGTGGGGTATTTAGAATATGAAACATGAATTGACTGTATATGGAGATAAGAAAGAATTAAAAAAAACCAGGGTGAGCTCCAGTTCCTTACTTGAGAAAACGGACACTGGTATTCATCAATAGAACAGAATATAGGAAGAACAAGAAGGTAGGTTTGAGAGGTAATTTTGGGAATTTTGAAACTAAGGAAGAAGGCAGTAATCAGTAAAATCAATAGTACCCAAAAAATAAGCTCAAATCTACAAGCCCCAGCTCAGATTTACTGAATTAGAAACTCTACGGATGGAGCCCAGCAATCTGTATTTTTAATCACCCTCCAAATGATTCTGGTGTTTGCTAAACCTGCAGAACCACTAGTCTTGCCAAACATTACTGGTAATACCGGCAAAGAATCAAGCAATCGGGTAGGCACTGATGATGACAGAAGGGAAAGGTTAGTAGTAGAAGGAGCAGAATCCCGATCACAGAAGAATTCAGGGATACACTATAAGAAGAGAGAGCACATGTAGACTCTTCTTTCAATACAACCTTAAGAGAAGAGGAAGAGGTGATTAAACAAAAAATAATTAACAGAAAAAAGTCCTCCAAAAGGAAGAAAATGATTCACAGCCCATGCAGAGCAACTGGCTTTGGGAGGTAAGGCAGACACCAGTGGCTGCCTTCCCAGTCCACTCTCCTTCCTGGAAAACAGAATCCTGATTTAGTTCTTCTCTGGGAGGGTTGGAGGGCCATGAATCTTGACTAATCTAAGCCAATCACAGGACTTCTATACCCCCTGCCATGGATTGGTTTAGAAATGGGTTATATGATGCAGATTCAGGCAGTGAAGTCTGCTAAGTTTTTTTGACTCTACAAAAAGACATAAAAGAAATGCTATGGTCTGCATTTTTGTGCTTCCCATCCCACAAAATGCACAGGTTGAAGCCCTAATCTGCAGTGTGATAGTATTTAAAGGTGGGGCTTTTGGGAGGTAATTAAGGTTACATTAGTTCATGAAGGTGGAGCCCCAAATTAAGTGTTCTTACAAAATGAGAAAGAGACTAGAAAGCGCTCTCTTTGCCATGTGAGGAAACAGCACAAAGGTGGTTGACCTCAAGCCAGAAACAGGCAACTTTATCTCAGATTTCCCAAACTCCAGAACTGTGCAAAATAAATATTTGTTGTTTAAGCTACCCAGTCTATAGTATTTTATGATAGCAGCTGTTGCTGCTCAAGACAAGAAACACGTTCCTTTCTTACAATCTTGAGTACTTGGGTATAATCTTGGAGCTAAAGCTGTCTGTCATCTTCAGACCAAGGGACAAGCCTGAGGACAAAAGCTAACTCATGCAGGATGTTAGAATGGAAAGACAGATCCTGAGAGCTTAATGACAGCAGTGAGCTGCTACATGAACCAACTATAAAACCATCTTTCTTCCAAATTTCTAGTTATATGAAATCATAAAATTTACTTATTATTTTCAGTTTTAGTTGGGTCTTCCACTACTTGCCAGCCGAAAGGCATTCTGATACAGAAAGACATTTTCACTGAGATAGGTGTAAATGAAATTAACTTTGCCTACTGGAGACATGGGAATTTGAGGGAGTTTCAGACTAAGGTTTCATTTATTAGACAAAATGAAGCTCATATAGATCTATTTTATAAAGGGACTGCCTTAACGTCTCTTTTCTACTTTAAAATATCTAGTATTTCTAATGATAACAATAGTCATGAAGAAGATAATGGTGATAAGCTCATGGCCATTAAAATATTTTTAAGAGCTAGGCATTTTGTCCTTGTATTGTTTGGCTTCTGCATTCTATTTGACTTCCACAGTGAAATCATACCAAAATCATCTACTTTCTGTTTATAACAATTTTCAGGTCAGTTTCATTTTTCAAACTTTCTTGGTATATAACACTATACACCACAATATAGTTTACAGAGGGAACCCTTAATTTGAAAGAAACTCTGAAAACCAAAAAATATATTAAAAAGATTTCTATTTTTATTTCCATATATTTTCTGAATCTGTTCAAGGAAAGAAAACATTTCAACTGCATCTATGGAATGATACCTTTGATTCATATCAAGGGGTGGAAAATCAACATTGTGGCCATGTAGATAAACACTAGAGAAAATACAATTTGAGCACAAATAACAAAAAGCAATAGAACTGTATGTCTATCCAACCAGTCCCCAAATGGTGAAAAACAAAATTGGAAGTTGAATTTTAAGAGTTTTTGAAGCCCCAAACATTTTTCCTATAGAAACAATGCTACTGTAAGTCATTCCATTACTGGGCCAGTTTATAAAACCCTTATAAAACTATACACAGAAGACTATTGTTTGAATTACACCCAGACAGAATAATGCTTTTTCCTTTGGAAAATACACCATTTTCTCCCTCCGCCCTCTACCAAGTCCCAGGAGAGTGGGCCTAGCCATGGACTCCGTTCACCTCTCCAACCTCATCATTACTCTCCACACTGCATGTTCTCTGAATTGCTCTCCTTCAACCTGCAAGGTCTTTTTTCCTTGTAGTCGCTGCTGTCATACCCTCCTCGACCTCTTCCAGGTCACCCTCCCTCAGCCTTCTGGGGCTTAAATGATACTTCCTCAAGAAGACAGTTCCTCCTCTCCACACTGAGTCACTTGTCCCTGCTGAACCCCTCACCACAGTATTTCTTCCACTGTACTGTAATTACTTTGCTTAGCCTCCATATTTGGAGGATACATCTTACTTGCTACTCTTTTAAACATAGATGAGTAGCTGGTATTTTGAAGATGTTTAATACATATTTGTTTGTATGAATGAATTTACATAACCAGGTGTTTCAATTTGTTTTTAACCTAACCCATGGAATATTTAACCTGATCTATGGTCACTACCAACAGATGAAGCAGTTTTCCAAAGATTTCTTCACTCTTGAATTTATACCTACAATTTGTTCACAGAGAAGAGGCTACCTATCCAATTTCTTCCCCATTGCATAAAGTAACTTAAATAGAGCATTAAAATTCTAGCAAACAGAAGTATGTATTCTAATATTATCTTTATCTCTTTCCTATAGGTAATGTCATTCACTTTTGTGTTTGTTTTGGTTTTTTAAATTTTTAAATATTTTATTCAATTTAATTTCCATATATTATATTATTAGTTTCAGAGGAAGAATTTAGTGATTCATCAGTTGCATACAACACCCAGTGTTCATTACTTCATGTGCCCTCCTTAACATCCATCACCCAGTTACCCCATCTCCCCATCCATCTTTTCTCCAGCTACCCTCAATTTATTTCTTTTAAGTTAGAGTCTCCTATGATTTGCCTCCCTCTGTTTTCATCTTATTTTATTTTTCATTCCCTTTCCCTGTCATCTGTTTTGTTTCTTAAATTCCACATATGAGTGAAATTATATGGTATTTGTCTTTGAATGACTTGTTTAAGTCCATCAACAGATGAATAGATAAAGATGTAGTATAGATACACAATGGAATATTACTCAGCCATCAAAAAGAATGAAATCTTTCCATTTACAACAACCTGGATGAAACTAGAGGGTACTAGACTAAGGTAATTTCATTCATTTTTATGGCTTTTACTACAATCGATGAAATGCTAATTCCCCAATTTGTATCTCTAGGTCTGATTTGTCTCTTGCCTTAAAAATCCAAATTTCCAGGTGTCCATAATTTTATACCTGAAAGTCCCATAAGGACTTCACTCTAATATTTCTCCTATGTTCTCCATTTCAGATAATGACATTACCATCTGAATACTAGAACGTGATACTCAAGTGCTCTCACTCTTGTTATTTAAAGATTGGCCCATGGACCAACAGTGTTTGTTGTTCATCACCTCGAACCTTTTTAGAAACACAACATTGTACCCCACCCTAGACCTGGTAAATTAAAATTTACCTTTTAACAAAATCCCCGGGGAATTCATATACATATTAAAATCTGAGAAACACTAATCTCTAATTCCTTTTTCTACCTATCCCACACATCAAGAACTAAGTCTACACAGGAAAACGTATCATATACATTCCTTCCCATCCATTTCTGTTATTGTCCTGACTTAACCCATCACCTCTTGCCTGAAACATTGCAATGACCTCTTTGTTGATCTCATTCCTCTAATCCACTGGTTCTCACCCAGAAGTTCATAAGAAACACTCTGTTATAAAGCTATGAATTTAAGAAAAGCCATATGGTTGGCTGACCAGAACTGTGCATAATATAAAACTCATCTTACCTATGTTGCAATCAAAATCTAGGGATGCTTACATATGGGAAAGCATGCAAAAATAAAAAGCAGAAGACTGAGAACCACTCGTCTTGTGTCTCCTCAAAACACTCATTCTCCATACTGACCTCAGTTTTCTCTCCAAAATACAAATATGATCATATCAAATCACTCTCTAAAGTCTTTCAGTGGCTTCTGCACACATCATGTACTTCCACACCTCCCCCTTTCTGTTCATGTTTTCCTTTTTTTCTCCTTTTGGCAAAAATCTTGCTCATCTTCTAAAGTCCTGTTCAAGAATCAACTCACTGGGGAAAAAAGAAAAAGTCATCTTATCCTGCCAATTTTCTTGGTAAATAACTGCTTTCCCCCTCCCCCTGTTCCCCACCATATGTTCATCACGTGATCGCGGCTGCCTATCTTCCCTGCCAGACAAGGACTTCCCTGAAGGCACTCTGTATCTCAGTCACTGACAGATGGTAGATACTCAAAAAATGTAAAAGAAGTCAATTACCATTTATATCTGACATCATCAAAAGCTGTAGAACTTCTCACTGATAACGTGAATGCTTTTATAAACTATAAATACTAAGTACCATATATCTATAAGATGGAATCATTTAGAAAATAAAATGAAAAAGAAAAATACCTTTCAAGCTATATAAATCCAAGTATAGTAAAAGTTTAAATATGCTTAGAGACTTAATTCACAGTCACATAGATGCAGCTACCCTTGTGAGTCCACAACCTGGGTAGGTCTACCCTTCTTCCTGATAGTTAAACCAGATAATTGGACAAGAAGAAAAGTTTAGCTTTTGATAGGAGAGAGAGAGATAATCCTGGCAGTTTACTTGAAAAATTACATATTTTATCATAAAGATTAAAAAGTTATCTTTATGTAACAAAGAAAATTATTATCTGTAATTTAATATCATTAACATTTCAGCTTTGCATATTACTTTTCAAAGGTGGTTAAATCACACTAAACATACCATTTTGTATTCAGTTATAAAATTCTGCCATAAATTACACTCATAATTACACTTTTGGTGACCACATTATTTTATCATCTTGACATATCTGTAGTTCATTAAAACATTCATCAAATTTCATTAATTTAGTTCTAAATTTATTGAACAACTGCTGTGTGCCAGGCCCTGAGATAGCTGACCACCCCAACCTCAGGATCCCCTACCCAAGTGGCAGGCGTTGACCCATATACCCTGCACTGCAGTGGTGTGCTAAATGCAAATCAAGTATGGCTCACCAGCAGTGCTAAGTGGGGTGGGATGACTCTCCCATTTGACTGCCACTCTCAAAGGATGCGAAGTCAACACGAGGTCAGAAGGAAGAGGGAGAGAAATGTAATATGGACAAGGCATAAGAACCTAAAATCACATACATTCAGAGACAGGAAGTGGCTGAGAGTATAGCACAAGAAACAAACATGAATGGTGCCCACTTCATTAATATCTCACCAGAACTGGAAGTTGTTTTGATTTCCAGTACTTTCAAGAGAATAGAAAGGGTGACTCAAGGTAGATTTAAAATGCATTTCTTTGATTACCTATGATGATGAACATATTCCTACTTTTTGATTACTAACTGTATTACTCATCCATTAAAATTCTCTGTCCATTTATGTACTAAGTCTTGATACTTTTTTCCTCATTAAGTTTAAGAGAACTCTTAAATTACAGATATAAACCCTTAGTCACACTTGATACGAGCATTTTCCCCAATCTGTTACATGACTTTTCCATTGTGAGTAAGTCTTAAATGTTATATATTCACACTGTTGACCAATTCTTTAGTGAGGTTTTCATTGCTCCAATATTGAATTATTGTACTGAATTACTGAGTTATCCCAAATCTGATAAATGTAACATTCTATTTTCTTCTTTTAAGATTTATTTATTTATTTGAGAGAGAGAGAGAGAGAACAAGCATGGGGGGAGCAGCAGCAGGAGAGGGAGAGAGAGAGAAGCTGACTCCCCACTGTGCACAGAGCCTCATGTGAGGCTCACGCCCCTGAGATAATGACCTGAGCCAAAATCAAGAGTCAGATGCTTAAACAACTAAGCCCCTCAGGTGCACCTACATTCTATCTTCTACTGAATTTTCTAAAGGGTGATTTTTAAAATATTTAGCTCTTGATACTATCTAGACCTGATAAAGACATGATGTACAAAAACATTCACACATAGCCATTAATCTCCCTCCTTCTATCCTACTCCCACTCCCTTTGCCAAAATACAGCTAGGGAATTCATTTGTATACAAACTCTTCATTCCTTTTAATTCAAATTCCCTTAAAACCAGTGCTAATTTTGAAGTACTGCTGGCAACATTTAATTTCTATACCTTCTACATCCCCAAAACTAGAAACAACCAGCATTTTCTTTGAGGGCTTGGCATGCCATAGCCTTTTGACTTGATGTTATGGCAAGCAATTTTAAAATTAGAAAGGAGGGGCTTGGTCAAGCGGTTTGCCATTGAGCACCTCTGACTCCCATGGGAGTTTGGAAATTGGAGGGGAAAGGGCACATTCTAGATGTTACAATGAGGGAGCAAACATTGCTATCAGTGAGAAACCAGAGATCTGAAGTATTCCACTACATATAAGGCAATCTTGTACAACAAAAATGTCCACCCCATATGCCAATGGCTACCTCGCTTTAGCTTATAGCCCAAGGTGACTTGCTTCCAATATCTAGTCAAGGTATCTCTCCTGACTTCCGTACTGACTTCTCCTGACTGCCTTAGGTACTTGTTTCACAGTGATGGGGTCTGCCCCAGGAAGACTGTGAAGTGTACCTGGCTTTACTGGATGTCCTCCTTACTCCACCTATGGGGACTCTCACTTTACCACCCTTTCTGGCCTGAAGTCATTCAAGTAACATCCCTAGAAGTTCCTGGGCTTTAGCTACACTGTTCTTGCTCTGATCCACCCAAACATGTTTCCTACAAATTTTCAGCAAATACCTGATAAACAAATCACACTATGAAAAAAAAAAATATGAAATCTTATGACAATATAGTACACTCTTTTTCCCAGGGATATCCGTATTGAAAACTTAATCCAAAGATACCACTTCTTACCATCTCCTCTATTACCACCCTGGTCCATCTTTCTACCTGCACCACCACAGCATTTTCTTAGCAAGTCTTCCTGCTTCAACCTTATATATAATTGGTAGTCTCTTCTCAACAGTGATCTATCATTTCTTAGCCCCAAGCCCTCGGATAGCTCCCTAATTCACTCAGAATAAAAGCCAAGTATTTCCAATGGTCTTCAAGGCCATAAATGAAATGAGGAAATCTGGAGGAAGAGTGTACCAGAAAGAAAAAACAAGAGTCCACTTTGGTCATGTTAAGTACGAGATGCCTAGGAGACATTCCACTGGAGCTGCCAGAAAGGTGTTATTCTTAGATCTTCAGACAAGAGCTTCAGGCTAAATGGTTTTCACCTGGGGGTGATTCTGACACCCCAGGAGACACTCTGCAATGTGTGACATAGTTTTGGTTGCCACTTGTGGGATAGAGGGGGTTCTACTGGCATCTAGTAGGTAGAGGCCAGAGATGCTGTTGCTACACACCCTACAGTGTACAAGACAGCCCCCTGACAAAAATGGACCCTATATAAAATGTTACTAGGTGCTAAGGCTGAGAAAACCTATGCCAGAGAAATAAGTAAGGGAGAACTATTCAAATAGATCATATTTAAAACCCAAAGCGCAAAGTGAGAAAAATGAGAGACCCTGAGGTGCTCCTCTTCCAGCACTCAGGTAAAAGTGGAAGGACCAACACAGAAGACTGAAAAGGGTCAGCCAGAATGGGAAAAGGCAATGCAGGAAAGGGTGGTAGGCCAAAGGCCAGAAAAGAGTGTTCCTGAAAGGAAGCAATGCTCAACAGTTGTCCATTCCAGGATAAACAGCTAAGGTGGCAAGTGACACCAGTCTGGGTAAGATCTGAAAGAATAGAGGAGGTGTGCTGTGGGTGAAAGAGAACAGAGGCACACGGGAAGGCTGCCAGGCAAATGAGGCTGCAGGGTTTATCACTCAAGTGAAACCAACAGGCAGGCAGTCGGGCTCCTCCAGCCCTCTGGCTTTGCCAGATGGGAGAGATCAAAGAGGTGCATAAGGGAATCTGCAGGACAGCAATTTGAATTGGGGCAGCTAGGACTGGATAAGGAAGAACTGATGAGAGAAGGGAACTAATGAATAAAGAGTGGGGGGAGGGGGTTAATGAACTGAAATTCTTTTTTTTTTTTTAAGATTTAATTTATTTATTTGACAGACAGAGATCACAAGTAGGCAGAGAGGCAGGCAGAGAAAGAGGAGGAAGCAGGCTCCCCGCTGAGCAGACAGCCAGATGCAGGGCTTTATCCCAGGACCCTGAGATCATGACCTGAGCCGAAGGCAGAAGCTTTAACTCACTGAGCTACCCAGGAGCCCCTGAACTGAAATTCTTGATGAGTCATAACCATGTTTCCCTATCAATAAATATACTCCTCTACCGTGCTTTTAATTGTTCCATATTAATATAATCTCTCTTAATACATTAAAGTAAGTGTGATTTTACTTTAGCAAGAAAGAGCTATTTACTATCTGAACACTGCTCAGGGTCCTATTTACTTTACCAGACCAGGAGGAAAGAGCATTTGTGGAAAAGACCATGTAATCATGAAAGATATGCTAAATAAGAGTCATGGGTTAAAATACTGGTGTTTTCATTGCTCATGTTGCAACCATTTTTTTTTTAAGATTTTCATTTATTTATTTGACAGACAGAGATCACAAGTAGGCAGAGAGAGAGGAAGTGAAGCAGGCTCCCCGCTGAGCAGAGAGCCCAATGCGGGACTCGATCCCGGGACCCTGGGATCATGACCTAAGATGAAGGCAGAGGCTTTAACCCACTGAGCTACCGAGGTGCCCTGCAACTTTGGATGACTGACTTAACCTCTCTGATCCTAAATTTCTTTACTTAACAGAATGTGGTAGGCACCAGAAGGCACATAAAATCCCCTTCAACAATATCCACATCCTAATCCCTGGAACCTGTGAATATGTTATGTTACATGGCAACCAGGAAGGTTGCTAATCAAACGACCTTAAAATAAGGAGACTATCCTGGAATACCCAGGTGGACCCACAGGAACCACAAGGGTCTTAAAGGGAAAGAGAGAAGCGTTAAAAGTCAGAACCAAAAAGACTGCCTGTGAGACTTGTCCCACCACCGCTGATCTGTACATCGAGGGAGTGCCACAAGCCACAGAATGTGGGCAGCCTCTAAAAGCTGGAAAAGACAAGAAAACTGATCTCCCCTAAAACCTCCAGGAAGGAATGCAGTCCTGCCAACACTCAGTAACACCCATTTTGGGCTTCTGACCTCAGTAACAACCATTTTGGGCTTCTGACCTCCAGAACTATAGGATAATAAGTTTGTGTTGTTTTAAGCCATGAAGTTTCTCTTAATTTGTTACAGAAGAATAGGAAACTAACACCAGGTAAAATGAATCAACTTCTTTATCTGTATAACCAAGAAAATATACGTATAAAATACCAAACAGAATGCCTAGGATATGGGGAATGTTTAAATAGCTGTTATTAGTATTATTAGTATTATTAGTGCTAATACCATCATAGCACCAAAACCAGTGGTAGTCAAGAGAAAGAACACTAATTCAGTTCTAGAATTTACACAGTGCTATGACCTAAGACATCTTAGCTAAACTTAGTTACCCTATAGGACTCATTTTCACACTTATAAAACAAAATGAGGGGGCCTAGAATACATGACTTCTAAAGTTTCTTCCAGCTCTAAAATTTTATGATTCAAAAACCTAATTCCTTAATGACATTCTACTTATTGCTAATTAACAGATTCAGAAAATCCTATTAAATAAAAACAGTAAGCCAAGCAGTTTTCATTTAATGTTTCAACATTTTCAATATTTTATATTGCTGAGTTATAGCCTTATAAAGTTGAGTCATGGCATAAAAATCATAGACCTGCAAGCAAGGGAAAATATCTAAGTCATCCTGCTACTATTTAAAGGACTCACAGTCAAACTACAATAATATCTTCTCAAGTAGCTCAAAGTATATTCCCACACATTACCTAATTTATTCTTTTTTATAATAGCTCTATTGAGATATAATTCACATACTATGCAATTAACCCTTTCACCGTAGATGATTCTCTGATTTTGGTACATTCAGAGAGTTGTAAAACCATCACCGCAAATAATTTTTTAGACCATTTCCATTATCCTAAAAAGAAACTCTCTATGCATTAGCAGTCTTTCCCCATCTCCCTTCTATGACCCTTCCTGGCCACTAATCTACTTTCTGTCCCCTACGATTGTCCTATTTTGGACATTTCATATAAATGGAGTCCTACAACACAGGGCAATTTGTGGGTCTGACTTCTTTTTTTTTTTTTTAATATTTTATTTATTTATTTGAGAGAGAGACAGTGAGAGAGCATGAGCGAGGAGAAGGTCAGAGGGCGAAGCTGGGAGCCCGATGCGGGACTTGATCCCGGGACTCCGAGACCATGACCTGAGCCGAAGGCAGCCATCCAACCAACTGAGCCACCCAGGCGTCCCTGTGGGTCTGACTTCTTAACACGTTTGAGATTTGTCCATGTTATAGCATGTGTCAGCACTTCCTTTTTCATGCTAAATTATATCCCATTGGATTGTGTGACTAATATACCACATTTTGCTTATCCATTCATCAGCAGATGGACATTTGCATTGTTTCTGTGTTTTAACTATCTGGAATAATGCTGCTGCTATGAGCATTAGCGTATAAACGTTTATGTGGATGTGTGTTTTGAGTTCTCTTGGGTATAGACCTAGGAGTGGAATTGCTGGGTAACCTATGATAACTCTATGTTTTAAGCTTTTAAAGAACTGTTAAGCTGTTTTCCAAAGGGGCTGCCTCCTTTTCTCCCACCAGCAATGTATGAGCATTCATTCCAATTTCACCACATTCTTACCAACACATTATTATCTGTCTTTGACTCTGTGCTATCTTTTGTGATTCTGACTTGCTTACCCCTATGACTAATGAAGTTGAGCATCTTTTCATAAGCTTATGTACGATTTACCAATCTTCTTTGGAGAAATGTCTATTCAGGTCCTCTGTCCATTTTTTAATTGTGTTGTTCTTTTTATTACCAGGTTGTTAAGAGTTCTTTATAAATTCTGGATACAAGTCCATTGTCAGATAACTGATTTGCATGTATGTATTTTCTTCCACTCTATGTACCTCATCTAATCTTAGTGGAGCTACTTATACTCAATAAACAAAGTCTGTGTTGCTATCCCCGTTTTACTGGTAGAATTGGCATTTTTATATGATTAAATAGACTTGACAACTGACAGACTCAAAAAAAAAAAATGTTTATAGCTCCGCTCCTGTTTTTATTAATTTAAAGGGGCCATATATTCATGGCTACAGTGTTGACAGCATACCCAGAAAGGCGCCCTCATTCAATCCTGATGCTGCCTGTATCAATAACCAGACAGTATTATTTCCACAGTTATATCAGAGATGATTCATTCATTCACTCAAAAAATAGTTATAATGTGTTAATGTAGCAGGTGCTGTGCTCAGGATGCATCAGTGAACATGACCAAGTCCTTCATTAACCTTATAATTTGGCAGTGTTATACAAAATCCCAAGTGCTAAATCAATTTCCTGATGGCAAAACACCCAAAAAAAAAAAAAAAAAAAAAATCCTAGTGCTCAGAAATCTACCCTCAACTCTCATGAAGAAACATTATAGATTTTAATGCAAGGAATATCCTATTTTTTTAAAAATCCATAGTGTCAAACTTATTTTGTGGCCCAAAATGACTTTGTTTGAGTACTGACCTTACTAGGCCATCACTTGGTTCTCATAAATCCTTTTTCTAATGCAGCCATGTTTACTTTAATGGCATCTGTCAAAAGGAAATCCAAGTAGAAGAGGAAAATACTCATATTTTTAACCTTAACCAGAAGCCTAAAGGCTCAAAATCTATATCATAGCCAGTTCGTACCCCATGTGAATAAAAATGTTATAATAGCTCCATTAAACATAAAAACAAAAATACAGAAATTATAAATCCAACCACCTAAAAAGGTAGTTCAAACCTGGCCTACCAAAGTATCCTTAAGACAAAGCAGAGGGACTAAATAGCCCCCGGAGACTGAAGGCATAGCACTAAATGGCCCTCACCAACTTGACATTTCTTGGCCTTGTGTTTTGTCCACAGAATTGTTATTCCAAACTATAATATACCTATTTTCTTTTTTAAAAAATGTTAGCATATTTAATTAGAGTCAATAAAAGAATTTGTTGAGAAAGATGGTTTATAATTAGAACTACGTTCAGTTTTGCTGTGCAGGCTCAGTAAATCAAGTAACAGCTAGTAAAACTACCACTGGGGAAAAGAGTACCACGCCTACTGGTAGCTCTGAATGGCACTGCACACCACTTTGTAATTGGAGGGCATGCATAGTGCCCTCCTCCAGCTAAGTGCCTGCAGATTAAGGCAGCACAGGCTGAGCCTGGAGAGGGGTACCCAAGGTGATCCTGGAGATGGCATGTTACAAGGGAGGCAGCAGCCACAGACCAGCGCGGGGCTCTTCCACACGGTGAACTGAAAGGCTTGGGCTTTGCTTCAGGGAGCCAGGGAACCGCCCTAAGAGGGCAGAACACAGCACGCAGCCTTCCATTTCCCCTACTTTCACCTATCTTATATCCTGGGCTTCCAGGGAAGTTATCCAAAGACTAAAATCAGACTCTGACAAAAAGGTCTGTAAATCTAAATCTAGAGGAAGTCTTGGCTCGGCAGACAACAGGGCGCATCACATCTGAAAGACTGGCAGGGACAAAATGGGAGAATGAATAATGAAGCTGGTGAGGGGCAGAGTTAAAAACAGGAAAGGGTGCGGCAGAAGCCAAGGGTCAGGGTCAGACCTTTATCCACTGAAAATAATGCCTATTGTGGAGTGGGTGTGCCTGCTGAAAAGAGCAGCAATGGGATCCTTCACCCAGAAGGATTCAACTGCTGAAATCTTAAACTCCAGTCTGCTACTTAGAGGCTACAATCCCCTACCCTTCTAGCTCTCTCAATCCCTTACCTGCCATTGCCAATCAAAACCCCACAGCACAGCCAACGTGAGCCTTCAGAAAAGTAAAGCAGATCATGTCACTTCTCTGATTCAAACCTTCCAACAGCTTTCTCAGGACACTTGAATGAAAAAATCCCAGATCCTACTGCAGCCCTGCAGCATGCAGTCCCTGGGTAATTACCTCTCCTCCTCACTCACGCTCCCCGGCTACCCGGCCACTGCTCAGGCAAGTTCTGGGCCAGGGCTCTGGCATACCCTGGGGTGCTCTTCCCACAGCTGTGTCTTAACCACATGCCAGTCTCAGCTCAGAGGGCATCTCTTCCAAGAGCCTTTTCTTGTTCACATCATCTAAAATAGCATCTGCATCACTTTCTACCCCCTTATCCTTCATTTTTCTTTTTAACATTTTCATGTATATATATGTTTATCTACCTCCCCTCTAGAAGCCAGCTCCAGCAGGGCAGGGACCTTGTTTTGAGAACAGTGTTTGGAAGATAAATGCTCAATATTTATTGAATGAATGAATGAATGAATGAATCATATTTGGTCTTAATATGTTCGAGATTTCAGTTTCTCCCCATACACTCTCTATTCTCTTCCTGATCCATCAGCCATGCTCCAAGCTTCACTTCCTACGCACTATAAACCTAGGATCTGATCATCCAGCGTTGCCCACTGTCTTGCCTATACTTCGCTTTCTGGCTAGCTTGTCCTTCCCCTAAACCAATCTTCTCCACTCCCACACTTATACTAGAGATTGCTACTGTTGAAGCCCCAACCAAGTGGAGCAGAGACTCTGCAAATGCATGGTCTCAGACCATCTCGACAGGGCCCTTGCTTGCTACTGCCCATCAGTCTCTTTGTGGGCTCCCTATCAACTCCCTCTCTCACATCTCACAGAATCAATTCCAAACTTCCATTACTTTCTTATACTTCCTATTCTTCCCTCTACTCAGCAAATGACATTACCTCCACAGAACCAAGAGAGGTTATTAGGTCAGACTCCTTTGGTTTCCTCCACCCCTGGTGACCAACAACCACACTCTTCCTCCTTCCTGAGAAAGTGGAGGAAGGATGTCCCTCATCCTTCCCAAAGGTAACCTTCAACCAGGCTCCAGAACTCAAGCCATCCAACCTCCTAAGGGATCCAAAGCCATCACTTACCCACCTCCCTCTTCCAAACCTTCCACTTCTCCTTTACGACTTTCCCCCCACTGTACCACTGTACAGAAATGCTTAAAGTTCTCTCATTATAAAGCAAATGAACAAACAAACCTAACATACTCCCCAGATGTGATGTCTCTCTCTCTTGCCACTGTCCTAATTGTGCCTTCCCTTTCACAGCCAAATGTCTTGAAAAAGGGGCTTAAACTCATTATTTCTACTGCTCCCACCACCATCACCAATTCACTACTCAACCTTTGCAATCTGGATTTTGTGCAAACACAACACTCTCTCCAAAATACGAATGACTTCTTAACTGAAAATTCACTCCGAATTTATTACACTTGTCAATTTAATATTGACAGTCTCAATTTTAAAATGCTTATCTCTTGGCTTCAGTAACATTACTCTTTCTTGGTGTTCTCTTTTGGACTCTTTTTTGCAGTTTGCTTTACTGTTGACTGTGATCTGAGAAAAGCCCCTTGCATGTGGGGCTGCCATAACAAAATACTGTGAGTGGGTGGCTTAAAGAATAAAATGTATTTTTCTCACAGTCTGGAGGCTGGAAGTCCAAGATCAAGGTGCCTGTATAGTATGGGTCTGGTGAAAACCCTCCTCCTGAGTTGCAGATAGCTGCCTTCTCACTGTATCCTCACATGGCAGAGAGCTCTGGTGTCTCTTCCTCTTTGTATAAGAACACCAGTTCCATTGGACCTAATGGATCACCCTTATGACCTCATTTAACCTTAATCACCTCCCTAAAATCCCCATCTCCAAATATAGTCAGGTGGGTGATTAAGGCTTCAAAATATGAATTGGGAGGACACAATACTGTCCATAATAGCCAACAGTAAGACAAGAATGGTAAAAACCAAATGTTAAATGACAACAATAACTATACAAGTGAAAGAACTCCACAGCAACAAAGAAAATGGACAGCACATGGATATACCAGGATACAAAATTTTTACAAGAATATGTTATGCATATGAAATAAAAAGAAAATCACAACAGGAATGATGTTCAAATAAAGGAGTTTATTTCTAAACTCTTTATTAGACAATTTGATAGATAAACTTTCACAGAAAGAATATATAAACAAAAAGTGTCATGTGAGAAAAAAACCACTAAGAACAATTCCAAATTGTATTCTCCATGTTTGTTTCCTGTTTCCATCACCACCATCTGTATTAGCCAAGATATAGGCTAAACTGCTGTAACAAGACCAGGAATGTAGCGACACCAACAAAAAAGGAGTTCACTTCTCTCTCATGTAGTGGTCATGGGGACTGAGGTCCCTTCTCTCCTGTCCTGCCACTCTCCCTGGAGAACTGCCCTTGTCTGTAGGATGGTAGCTGGCTCAACCACAAGTCATCCATGGGGGCGGGGCAAAAAGAATATGACAGACAGCTGATTTTTAATACAAATGCGATGTGCACATATCACTTCCACTCCCATCCATAGCCAAAACTTAAGATATGTGGTCTCCTCTGGCTACGAGGAGCCTCAGAAATCGGAGCTATGTGACAGCAAATATCAGAGGTGGGAGTGTATCCTTCTTCCCACTCTGAAACATTCCTCTTTTTCTAAAGGGATAACCTGAAGTCTCACCCAGTTATTGGATTCAGCTCAAAGTCTAAGATCTCTGGGTGATACACAACTCTTCAAGAGATACCAGTTGTGTCCCTGTCCCCTGTCCAGTGACCTACAAGCTAACAGACAAGTAACTTTGCTCTCTACCACCACAATTACACCCAAAGTACAACAGAAGACAAATAAGATTAATGCAATTAAGTTTTCCATTCTGAAAAGAATGGCAAATACTATTCTTACCAATGATGAAATACTGCTGGACAGGAATGGCAGAGAGTCCCCACTCTACCAGGGAAACAAGATTCTTGGTTAAACTCGGGTTCTGTGCTGGGGTGGGAGTGGGGGGCAGGGGGACCTTAGGGAGAAGACAGACTCCCTTGTCCATTTGCCTGCTGGAAACCAGCTTTGTCTCTGGAAGATACTTTCTTCTGTTATCCTTTCCAGCAATATATGAAGTGAACACAAGAAAGTATGTGCTCCCAAAGAGGTCGGAAAGAATTAACAGCCTATTTCCTGGGGGCACATGTTTGGGGGTCAAAGATTGCTTTAGTTGTCAAACAATGGCAAACTATCACAGGTTTTGGCAAGCTAAACTTGTGGCATCTTTGGCAATGTAATCCACTCAAAACCTCCACAAGTCTCTTGTCTTAGGCCAGTGCCACGTGAAAGGGACCACAACTCAAAATTTAGTCTGATGGTAGATGCTAAGCTTGTCAGTTCTGTCCTCCTATTATTAGCTGACCTCTGAGGCAGATGCATCCCTCTCTCCCTTGATTTCAGGTTAGCTAACTTGAGAGCATCTGATTCACACGGTGGGATGATACCACCACCACACCCCACTCACATCGGGACAAGCCATGTGACCTAAAATGTTCTTTCTGCCTGAATGATTTCAGGCTCAGCCACTCGATTAGCTCTGGCCAATAAAAGATGAACAAAAGTAACACATGCCGCTTACAAGCAGCTGCTTCTGCCATGTCTCCCTTCCCTCTGAAACAGAACAGCAATGTCCCCAAAATGCCTATTCCTTTGGCTTTGAGCGGAACAGAGCCATAGACATGTCCTAAGTAAGAAATAAACCTTTGTTGTCCTACGGAGACTTTATATTTGTAACTGGAGCTTTACCTAGCTTAAGTGACTAGTTCAGGTGGCAAGATAAATCCTTAATACGATCCTTGCCTAGCCTGGCTTCCACTTTTCTCTGGCCAAGAAAATATGACAAAGTTTCCTAAAAACAAATCTAACCTCTTGCTGTTTGGGAAAAAGAAACTACTTTTTCCGGCCCTGCAATACCGCATATTACTGTCCTTTTAGTCAGCTGGAGGCATAGGCTATGGGCACACAGAACTCCATTAGCAAATTTATATCCCCTCCCACCTCTAAGTGCAAACTAGCTAACTGTTCTCTTACTTGATACCCTCCTGCATTTCCTTGCTAAAGCAGCTAATCAACTCATTTGAGCCTTCTCACATTAGCAGTCTAACCACTCTCCTGGAGCTACAAACTGGAGAGACACACCCATGCTCTTCCAAGTTATCAGAAGTGACAGCTTCAGCAAGGGTTCTGCTATAGCGTAACAAGGGTCGCTAGTTTTCCAGCCTCTAACATGATGTCTACTGTCTGCTGGCCAACCACGCAGCCAGTGCCATGCATTTTAGCTATTACAGCAACACCCCACTGCAGATACCCATTTTGGCACTAAATTGGGTATTGGGAAAGCTGTTGTGATAAAACAATGACAAATACAGTGGCTCAAACAAGAAAGTTTATTCTCTTCCTGGAAATAGTACAGAGATAGGCCGGTGCTTAGGGGAAGTTGGTTCTGTCCCACAAGGTCATCTGGGGACCTAGGCCAACTAGCGATGGCTCTCCCATCCTCATCACAGGAGGTCTACCTCTGGGTTCAAGGCAGCTGTTGTCATTCTAGTTGTTTTTTTTCTAGTCAGGGTGGGGCTGGGGGTATGGCACAGAGAGAACAGGACTAGCACCTCATCTTTAATAAAGTAACCCAGAAGTTGCACATATCACTTTTGCTCACATTTAATTGGCCCAAACCTAATCACATAGACAATCTCCCATAGTCAGAGGAAGTTGGAAAATATAGTCTCTAAGAGAGATTCAGATACAAATAGAGAAAAGGATATCCTAGATACCAGCAAAGAAGTAACAATAGTCTCTGCCACACCTCACACAATCTATTCTCAAGAGTCATCAGGAAATTTTTTTAAAAGCATATTTCAGATTTCAGACAGTGGTACCCTCTGTTTAAAACCTCCACCTGCTTCCTCTTTCACTAAGCATAAAAACCAAAGTCCTTACAATGGCCTACAATCCCCATGCAATCTGCTCCCTCCATTACCTCTCTAATTTCATTTCCTAATACTCTTCCCTTAAAATAAACACCAAATGTATAAAAGACCTAAATGTGAAAGGTAAAACTATGAAGCTAATGAAGTAAAAAGTAGGATGATATATCTAGGATCTTGGAGTGATAAAAGATTTTTTTAGATCCCAAAAGTATTAACAATATGGGAAAATTCTGATGGAACTGAAAGAATTGACTCCATCAAAATTAAGGGCTGTTAATCAACAAAAAACATTATAAAGTTAACAGCTATACAGAAGACTGGAAAAATATGTTTGCAACCTCCAAAAAAAATTTTTTTTAAAGTATTTAATATCCAGTATATGCCAAGAACTCTTTAAGATAACAAGAAGATAGGAACTGAAATTAAAAATTTGGTAAGAGACAGCAGCAGATAATTTACAGAAGGTAAAAATAAAATACAGAATGCCCCATTAAATTTGAACTAAAGATAAGCAATAAAGATATTTAGTATAAGTATATCCCAACTGATGCAAGGGTATATACTTATATTCAATATTTATTTGTTTATCTAATATTCAAATTTAACAGGTTGTCCTGTATTTTTATTTGTTAAATCTGACAATTAACAGTGAAATCCATATGGCTAACAAGTAAATGAAGAGAAACTCAACCTCTCTGCTTATGAAAGAAATGCAAAATAAAACTATGAGATACCATTTTATACCCATTATATTAACAGATGATGTTTTTTTCCTGTTACGACAGAAGATCACTTAACTCAGGATTCTTTTTTTGATCCTATCACTGGGCAATAAAAGCCTAACTATTTACTGCATATGCACAGAGAAAAACCATATTTCAAATGCATTATTTCATACACATAAATAATAGCACATAAGTAATCCCAGTAACCACATTCAGGTATCAAAGACATCTTTTTCCTAGAAAATCTAAGTACCTATTTAGTATAAATTTATAAAATGTAAATGTTGAGGATAAAAATGTTTGAGTATCATTTAGTAATTAAACAACAGTGATTCATAAACAATATTAATTTTAGTACTGGATTGAGATTAAGCTCTTAAGGTTAACTATCATAGCAGGTCAGAAATTTGGACTGTGAACAAATACAAGAATTAGGCTTCACATTTGCAAAGAGCTTTCACATAAAAATGTTTTATCTAAGTCATAAATGTAGCTTTATCTCTGGATAATACTTGTCTAGAGGGCGGAGAGGGATAGCACAGCTATAGGTTACAAAAGGAAACCGGCTGCATATCAACATGACAATACCCGTTACCCATTCTTTTTTTTAAGTACTATGAGCTTATTTCATATGTAAATACAGTACACAGGGTATTTTTAATAAGACTTCAATACAACAAAGAAAATATACCAAAAACTAATTTCGCCTTCTCTAACTTCTAATATAAAGAATGCCCTCTGAGTTTATCTTAGCATCTCAAAGGAAAACATTTTTAAAACTAAAATATCGTGTGAGAGATCACTTTAGAAAAATACATACTTTTTGTCAGAGTTCCAGTAAACCGTCGTAAATACCTCTTTATTTCATTCTGAATAAAAATATTGTAAAATAAGAATTAAAACAAAATACTTTATAAAAATGGTACTATAATTGTGGTAAAATGATTCAAAGATACTAAAATAATTCAGCCTACCTTATACAAAAGACATACACTATAATCATTAACCTTCTAAAATGCTGATAAGAATCCTTAATTAACTTTCAAAAAGTCATCACTTATAGATGTATCTCTAACAACAGCAAAAACAATAAACTTTTAGATCTATAATTCAACATCCATCAAGACTGCTTTTGGCAGCATATGATACAACACACTCCCACAAGAGAGAAAAACAGACATAAAAGTAACAGCTTTCACCACAGTGTTTAAAACATTAAAGTATTTCCATAAATAACATATTACCTTTTAACTATATATAAAAATAATCCTTGAAGCAGCCTGGGTCCCAAATAACATATAATCCTGTGACTGGTAGATAGAAAACAAATGATATTCACAGCACTCATTTCTTTTTTTAAAAGTTTCAGAAGAAAAGCAAAATTAGAAGTGTATATTAGCTCAACTGCTAATATAAATGTTTGACATAAATTTCAATGGAAAATAAAAGTACCTATTCTCCAGTTTCAAGAAAGGAAAAGATTATTCTTTGGCTCTATTCCAAGCTGGAAACAAGTAACCACAGAACCAGTTTTAAATATGCCCCAATCTATCAATCCTTAAACTCTAGTCAACATTTCCACTTAAACCCTCAGCTGAGAAAGTCAGCCGGTCAGTAACTGCCTTGCTTCTGTACCCTTGCTTCTCAATGCCAGCCAGTTCCTAAAGTCCAAGTTTAAAGTTGGCCAATGCCTAAATTGTCTCACTGAAAGTAAGCCAATCTTAAAATTCCATGCTTCTTCAAAACCCTATCTAAGTACATCTCTGCCTGTTTCGAGGATTCTACTCTGCAAGCATAGCTCTCCCTTCCTTAGCAAGTATGAAATCCAGCTCTGTTTCAGTTACACTTAATGGTGGTCTCTCCCCTCAATAATGCTATAAATATTATGTTAACCTGGATATAGCATTTTTCTTCAAGGAGGTAAGAAAAATATTTTTATGCTAAGTCAGTTGTATGGAAAGTTGAAAATCTTCACTTTTTAAATGTAATTATATATATATATATATATATATAATTATAATCCTTCATGGCCCAATATACAAATGCACTAACAAAGGTCTTTTTCCTTCCCTTCTTAATCCCAGACCCACAGTTTCATACTATCAATTGTCCACATCCAGCCTATTCTATTCTATTCTATTCTATTCTACAGAAAACATTAAAATTTCCAATTACAGACCTAAAAACACAGAACTGTTTTATGCCACAAGGGCAGGAGGTGCGGGGATAGGTAAAAATGGGTGAAGGGGAATGGAAAGTATAAGCTTCCAGTTATGGGATGAGTAAATCTCAGGGATGAAAGGGACAGCATGAGGAATATTGTCAAGATATTATAATAGCTTTATATGGTGACACTTGCTGTGAGCACAGCACAATATTCAGAGCTGAGGAATCACTATCTTTGTATACCTGAACTAATTTAACACTGTGTGTCAACTATACTTCATTAAAACAAACAGCCTGATTTTAAAAATGGGCAGAGGATCAGAATAAACATTTTTCCAAAGAAAACACTGTGGAAAACAGTGTGGCGATCCCTCCAAAAAAGACAACTAAAACTCCCATATGCCCCAGCAATTCCACTTCTGGGTATTAAAATTTTTCTTCCAATCACTGAAACTCACACCGAGAACTGAGTATCATCAAATAATCTTCAAACGAAATAATAACTCATCAAAAATTTAAGTAGATATTCTTTTGGAAAGTAAGAGAGCCTCAAATGTGACTAAAAGATGGTAAGGGCTAAAGAGAATAATACGGTTTCTAATTTAAAAATTAGAATGAATGGAAATCCTATTCTAAATCTAAATCCCTCTATCAGAATGGCAAAGAGAATCATGCCAAGTAGGTTACTTCACCCAAGTATACTCAAATACAGCTGAGAGCCATCTCTTCACACTGCTTTTGGACCTGAGTGTGCTCAAAAAAATAAATTCTACATAGCAAGCAGCACTACCTTATGCTTTATCAAAACTCAGTAAAGATCCCACTCAACTCCAAGCACAGTACAAACACTGAATTACCAACTGACTCAAGTGACAACATGAACATCTGACTAGGTGTTGTAGTCACCCCCAAATATGCCACTTTGACCTTTTGATTATTTTGAATCAAAGGTACTTAAGAAACAGCAGGTGCAAGGACACTCTGACTCTCCTTTTTTTTTTTTGTCCTGAAAGTAAAAGATAAACTCCCCTGTGAAAGGTATCCTCCCTTGTACCAGGAGGAAGACATTCTTACCACCAGAGATAGGGATCTGGGAGCAGAGAAACCTGTACAAAGAAATCTTATTAAACTAATCCTTATCTTCCTCCTTACTTCTTCACTATTTACTACCCCTAGCCCAGACTCTTCTGGATCCTGTCAGTTCTTCACAAATTTATTGTTTCTTTGCCTAAAATGTGTAAAAGCTTCCTGTTCTGGTTACTTCTTTGGGTCTTGATGAAGGTTCCCCTGTATAAGTTTAATAAAGTTTGTATGTTTTTCTACTGCTAATCTGTCTTGTATCAGTTTACTACTGAGGCCCAGACTGAGACCCAAAGATGATGGAGACTTTTTCCTCCCTTACGGTGTCAAGAGACCTACTTAGTTAGGTTAAGAATGGATTTGGTGAATTTATCCAGAAATTGTCAAATTTCTTTATTAGAGGGTATCCAGACAGGCAGCACAGGATAGTAAAAATAGTCAAAACTTTATTATGAGTTAGGTGATCTTAAGTAAATTCCTAGTTTTTATAAGACAGGAAGATCAAATGAAACAACTAGTAACTTTAAAAATGTCCTAAGCATCAAAACCTCGCAGACTCCTAGATTTGCTTTTGTCCCTAACTTGCTATAATATATATAGCAAGTCATTTTGATCTAAGTCTGTTTCCCCATCTGGCAAGTAGTGAGGATAATGCATGTCCTACACATTCCATGGGGTGTTCATGAAAATCACATATAAAAATTAATGTGAAAGTATTTCTGAAATATATAAACCACCATGTAACTGTGAGATAGTTAATTCAATATATGAATGAGATTTATATTAGCAAACCTGTTACAACCCAGAATTGTATAATGCCCAAATTAAATTAACTTTATTAAGAAAAAATATTCATAGCTAAATACCAAACCCAAAACACTAGACATATTGACAACCAAAAAAATTCAAGGCTATTAGGTACAAAAACTATTTTCCTTGCAATAAATGAACCAAATTGGCTCAGCTCTTCAACAAACTAAAAGCAGTTGAACACAATCTTTTGTTCAAGTCAGGTATTTGCCACTTACAACTACTGCCTCAACCTCTAAAAGCTGAGGCAGTAGTTGTAAAAAAAAAAAAAAAAAAAAAATAGTAAGGAAGAAAGAAAAAAGTTACATATTGCAGGGTTTCTCAGTATCAGCAGTACTGACATTTTGAACTGGATAATTTTTTTTGTTGGGTTGTCTTGTGCGTTACAGGGTATTTAAGAATATCCCTGGCCTCCACTGACTACATGACAGGTACAGTGCCCCCAACACATAGTTGTAATAACCAAAAATGTCTCTAGACATTTGCCAAATATCTCCAGAGTGACTTGGGGGAAGGAACAAAATCATCCCCAGTAGAGAACCACTGAGGTAAATCCATAGTTCCATATATTCCAGTATTTATATCACATTTATGTAGAATGCAGCTTCAAGCTAGCACCTTTGCTAGGACCAAAGAAAAGAATGCTATCTGTAGGATAGTAATATTTAGTAATATTTAACAATTATAGCTATGGTAGGGAGTTATGGTTAACATATCCCTTCCATCACCATGTAGTTTTTGCTTAAACTCTCTAAGTATTTTCTTCTTGCATGTTCTTTTGGGATAATAATTTGGTTAATCTGTCATTAAAGCTCAGTCTCCACCCAGTCCTTCTAATTAATAGTCATTATTTATGTGGGGGAAAAAATCAAGCTTCAAGATCTTAATTTCTAAGTAACCATGTATCAAATGAATCAAATTTAAGTGACACTTAAGTGTTTACATTATTTAAATATATTTAAACATTTACAATGCTAAAGAAAAGTACACAAACTAGTATATTTAGCTCTTACTGCAAGTACACTCTGTGTGTATATATATGTATATATACATATAATGTGTATATATACATACACACTATATACACACATATATACACACATACATATATGACTTAAAGGTAATAACAGAATTGACTAATAGAAACTACAAGATGAAAAAAAAAAAGAAACTACAAGACATTTAAATATTAAAAAATATTTAGTGCCCACTACATGTTATCAGTGGGCGAGATAAATAATTTTCTAAAAGAAACAATTTCCAGACACTTGCATTTTTATTCTTAACTAGTAGATTCTAAATTTGTTCATGTAAATATAGATTTTTAAAATAATTTGGATTTTACAAGTTATCTAGAACGGTCAGTGTTAGAAAAAGGGGTTCCTGTCTTCAAACAGGAAGACTTAACCATTATGCCCACCCTGCTGGGAGCGGGTAGCACAATTAAACAATGATCAAACAATGCCCTCACTAAGCCTGAACTTAAAAAATGACAAAGCCTGAGCAATCAGGAGCCCCTTCAAGATACTTTATACTATATATGAATATCTGATATTCCTGGGAAAGCTAGCTGCAACTGTAGATAAAGAAATAATAATCCATTTCAACCCTACTAAACTTAGGGAAGCCATGGTAGGGGACTTAAGGTTCTGTGAACTGCAAAATGAAATGGCACATTTCTGCATTTCTATTTGCGGAGGGTTCCAATTTAGAGTGATGGTGGATTTGGTTATTCATATCAGCTATCCCACTGACAGCTAAAAAAGCTAAACAAGATATTTTATATATTGTAAGAAAAAAAAACTCTGAAATTAATCACAAAATCTACAATGGTGTAATTCTATAAAATGTTTTAATGGTTCAAATTTGAAATATGGTAGGAAGTAATAAAATTATGACAAATATATTGACATTAGAGTATACTCTTAAAGAGATGTACAGAAGTAAGACCCAAATTTTTGTGCATATTGTTCTACTAGTTTCCATGTTCTACAATGTTCCAGATGGGAGAGGTCATCTATAACTCCACCTATGACATATACGACAAGATCCCCTTTCTATGACAAAAAAAATAGTTCAGTGTTAGAGAGATGAGCAGCAGAGAAACTGAAGCCTACTCCAACATATGGAACTTTGGCGTGATACACTTAAACCAATGGAAACCTGCCTAAATACCTCACACAGCCCCTCCATCACTCTGTATTATGCAAGCTGCAACATTTCAAGCCAACTCCCTTATTTCACTAGTAAATCCTGTCAACACTGAGGTAATAGAACTGGAAAATCTCATCACTCCACAATGATACTAAAATATCAGAATTTATTTCATTTGGTAAAAATTATATCGTTGCCAAATAAAGCTAATGCAAATACAGTAAAATATGCAAGATTATGAGTAATTCTTAAAGAGGACTCTTGGGGAGCCTCAAATTCACTGTGAAATTGGTTAGGCATTCTTTTGCTCCTTTGACCCCTTCATGCCCCATCCCTCCAGTATATAGGATGGAGGGGGCTGCAAAGGTCAAAATGAAATGATCAGCATGCTTTTATGCATTTGGTCTACTCTGGTTTTATTCCCACAGGTTTTTCCTCAGACTGTTCCTCCAAGGAGAGTGCTATGTATTATTCATCCCTAAACTCCCAAAACTTAACCAAATGTCCCAAATATAAAGTCATCCCTAACAGCTACTACACGGCAGGCACTGGATTAAGAACTAGAGACAAAGAAGTAAAAAAGATACAGACCTCACCTTCACAGAACTTCATGGAAGGGGGATATTGAATATTGGTTGTGTGAACTGAATTAAAGCCCAGTCAGCACAGCCCAACTGCCCATTTCTTTTTCTCCACGGCTAACCAAGGTTTAGGTGAGGAATAAAACCAGGCTTTCTCTTCAGAAATATACATGTGAGTCTCCAGCTCTAACCATTCCCCTGAGTTCCATATTCATATATCCAACCGCCTACTCAACAAGTTGACTTACAGGTCTTTATAGACATTGATTGTGGGGACTCCGAAGCCAGACTGCTGGGTTTTGAATCCTGGTTCTGTCACTCTCAAGCTGGGTCACTTTCAACCTCTCTGTGCCTCTGTGTTCTCATTTGCAAAATGGGGATTACAATGGTCCCTGGCACATACAACCGTTTTAAGGATTAAATTAATTAACACACCTACGAATGCTTAAAACCCTGCCCAGTACAGTTTATGCCTACAAAGTGCTTACTATTACTACTAGCTCTAGTATTACTATGTCTACAAGGCATCTAAAACTCGTCCAAAACAGAATTTATGATTTTCTCACCAAATCCCTTTCTACCTGCTCAGTCAATCGCACTACTGTTCTCCCAAGTGTTCCAGCCTAAAACCTAGTTAGTCATGATTTTTCCTTTTCCTCACTCTCCAGTTTAGTAAATCCACACCAGTAGCTCTACCCTCAAATTTTGTCATGAATTTGATCATTTACTATCATCTCTGCAACTACTTCTTCAAGGCCAAGATAGCAGCAGCTCTCCTCCAGGGTAGAGCCACACCTCCTACTTCCCCACTTTTGATACCCTCCCCCACTCCATGACCTTCAAGTTAATTCTGCAACCAATAAAAGTAAAATCAAATGCGATTTCCTTGATATAAAACTTCCAGTGGTTTTCTATCACACCTAGAATCACACCTTTACTTCACCATAGCCGCCATAATCTGGCCTGGTTTTCCAACATCATCTGCCACCACTTTCCCTCTCCCTTGCAGTGATCTAAACACTCACCTTGCGTTGCCTTGGCCACCTCAGGCTACCTTCCCCCTCAGACCACCGCTTCTTTGTTGCTCCTGTTCTACAGGACTGTCATCTGGAGCAGAGACTCTGAAGCCAGATTGCCCAAATTTGTATACTGTCTCTATCACATTTTAGCTGTACAATCTTTGAGCAATGCTTCCTGTGTGTCAGTTTCTTCTTCTATAAAAATGGAGGTATTAGTACTTACAGCATAAGGTCGGTATAAAAATTTAGTGTTTAGAAGACTGCCTCACGTATTTAAGCTCCACGTAAGTGCTGACTGCTCTTATGATCCTTGCCTGAAATGTTACCTCAGGCTCTTCCTCTCACTTCAGTTGATTCAGCTGTCACCTTTTTTGAAAGGCCTTCCCTTATAGATCGTATCTAAAACAACCTACCTTTTTCCCCCACTGTCATTCCCTTATCTTCCTTTACCTCACTATACTTAGTCACTCTCTGAAATAATATTATGTACTTAATCTTTGTAGCCCAGTCACTGGAAAATGAGCTCCACCAGGTTGGGGACTATCTTGTTTGCTGCTCTATTTCTGGTTCTGACTCAGAACCTGACTTCTGAATAAACATACCTCTTATCCAGGCTAGAAGACCTATGGGAATTTCTTAATAACAAGACCATACTTAGTCTTTTGTTCTTAAACTTATCATCTCCTTTGATCCTTGAAAAAGCAACAGCAAATACACCATCATCTCCCAATTTAGAACAAAAAAGGAAATCCCAAATTTGGGTGCTTGTCTTTGGACACAAAACTATTAGCTGGTAGAACCAAAATTAGCACCTCCGCTTTCTAATTCTAAGGCTTTTCAAAGAAGGATAAACTGACTTTACAGAAATGTGACCTCTCAATCCTTGGAATAAATACTCTCTGAGATGTGTACAACAGTCTTCCCTTCAAACTTCCTAACAAATACTTACCTCTACATTTGAGAAGTATTAGAGTACTCACTCCTCTATAATGTACTAACCCTTGGCAAGCCAAAACATTCAAAGTCCAATATGACAATGGGATATTCCAAGTCCACACAGAAACAACCTCTAAAATTAAGTGTATCCATGTTGACTATAATGTACTAGTTCCAACAGGATAAAACCTTTCTCTGAAAAACCCAGCCAAGGAGACTGCATACTCGTCAAAAACACTGTGATAAGGGCAGCAGTCATTTCCTGATCCCTGTTCCACAAAGTTCAGTGACAACAGTTCAGGTCGCCCATCAGACTCAAATGTTGTCCATGATCAGATGGGAGGTGGGTGCGAGGGGGTTGAGGGGGCAAATCGTGAAGATCCCTACCTACAAGACCTTGGTTAAATGGCCATTGGCCGGCACATTCTCAGAATAACGACTATCTTTCTGAACCTTCACTTAGCAAGTTTACATGCTTGTGTTACCTCATATGCTCTCACAATGTTCCCGGTTCTGTGAGAATGTTAACTAGGCCAGAGGTTGCGTCACCTCCATTTTACACCAAAAGGAACCTGAGGCAGCAGGTGGTTATCTTTACAGCTTGTCCTCAGCGATCTGGTCACTTGCAGGATCCCAAAGAAAGCCTAGATGTGGAGTGTCTGAAGAAACCCTCCATTCCAGACTTCATGTCAAACTCCAGGGCTGAGGGGGAAACTAAGCCCCTTCATCAAGGAAGAAGAAAAAAGGGGGTCGCTCCCCTTTGGACTTTCCCCGTTCCTTCCCTGTCCTCATTCGCCAGCCCCTAGAGCCCTCTCGGCCCCAGGGGAGAAGTGCGGGCCTGCCCCCGCGGGGCGCGGCCTCGCCTCCTCGCACTCCCGGTCCCGCCCGCCCCAGAGGGCGCGCTCCCACTCTGGGCGGGCACCTGTCCCTTCACCACGTTCGGCGGCTCCCCGATCGCCCAAGAATCAAACGCCCGCTGCCACCACCGACACCGGGAATGCGAGCAACAGGGCGAGACCCGCAGGCCCAGAGAGCTGCAGGAATCCTCAGAAACTTACAGTTTTCCTACAGCGTGCGCGTCACGGCGAGGTGACGTCACGGGACCCGGCGTTCAGGGAGGTCAGGCCGCTGGGCGCCGGGCCGCACCACCCCCACGGCTCCGCCCCGTGCGCGACGGCGGGAGAGACGCCCCTTTCCTCAGCGGCCCCGCCCTCCACCTTGTAGCGCTAGGCGCAGGCGCACACGGCCTGCGTGGCCGCCTTTTAGAGCGGGGACTGTTTGAGAGACTTTCGCCGAAAGCCTGTGGCGGGGGCGCCAATGTAAGGGGGCGTGGACATACACCCCTTCCCCACCATCTCCCCCACCCTCGGGAGCGCAGCAAACAAGCTGTCGCCCAGGGAGCTGGAGTCGGACACCAGGGTTGTGAGGTAGATTTTCCGCAGACATTGCCTCCTTTCCCTCACGTGTTCATTAAAAGTTCTCCACGTGTGGAAACAACCATTGCTCCCCACCAGGTGCGGGCAAGCCCTCGGGCGGGAGGAGTCGGCTCTCCCACGGGTCCTCGCTCCCACCCAGCCCCGCCCTTGGGTCCGCCCCCGGTTCCGCCCCAACCGGACCTGCCTCGGCTCGCCCCGCCCACGCCGGCTAGACCCCTCCCCTCGAGTCCGCCCTTCCGGCTCCCGCTCGGAGCTCCAGCAGGCTCCCCCTGCCCCGCCCTGTCCCGGCGCTCGCTAGGAAATTTTAGTGTGTTCTTCCTACTGGATTTCCCGTTTGGGCTCAGTGAAGCTACTTACAGGCTACCGTTCACCTCTATTAAATTTAACAAACAAATACGTACACTTTTTGGCCAGTGTGAACTTTCCACCACCTCCCACTCACGTGATGATGCCTTCCTGTGCCCTGGGTCTCTGCTCTTCTTTATGCTCTTACCGACGGCGAATTCTGGTGTTAAAAGATAGCTCAGCAGAAGGGAAAATGAAGGCTCGAAGAACTAACGCCGATATAGTAAGAGATTATTTCTGGCTTATAGGATTCTTACATTACACACAGAAGCAGGGGGAAAAAATAAACGCTTTGGTTAAAAGTGGCTCAGGCAAATCATTCTTGGGGGGGAAATAATAGGAAAAACAGGCCTTGGAAATAGACCCTAAGGAGGAAATGTTGAAGATGCCAATAATCTCTTTTAAAAACGTATTTGGAATCACGACAAATTGTTAGATCAGGCATGGGATTTTGCCAGGCAGCTCCAATATAAATAAAACCTGAAACAATGGTTTGTTTACACTCCCATTGAAAATATTGTAGTATTTTCATAGGAACGAGTGATTACAGGAGAATATTAGTCTTTAACTCTTGACATCTAAGCGGGTTAAAAATAAGTATGTGTATTGTTCAAGAAAAATCTAAAGTTTTGAAAAGTTTCTGATTTGGGTAATATATTTTTAGTTAATATAATATTATACAAGATCTTTATTATCAAATGATGTAAGAAATGTGTAAATAATTTAAGAGTAAAGTATTTTTCTGTGGAGCAGAGTTATAGAAAAGTTAGCACGTTTTAAAAGTGCTACATTTTTTAAAAAATGATATTTATATTTTTCTTTGTAAAACAACACCTTTTAGACAACTTTAAATTGTACGTTTGTTAACATACCTATAAAATGTTTTATGTGTATCATGCCAAAAGTTGTAATTCTCTTGAGATTCTAGATAAACCTATGGGAGTATTTCACAAGTAAATGCCATCTCTCGTTTTTAACAAGTACACATCAAGTCCATTAAACATTTTTAACACAGAGTACATTTGCTTCTCTAAGATGGTTTGGCTTCTGGATGTTTACTATACTGGTAAGTTATTAGTATACTTTTGAGCTTGTGCTGGAGACAGGAACACAAGAAAGAAGACAAATATCTTCAATAAGATGGGTGGGGGGAAAGAAGACAAATGTCTTATTATTTAGTATGTTTTTTCCCTTGCTACCCCAAGATTTAAAACAAAAACAAACACTTCCCACTTCCTATATTGCTAGATGCAGGAAAGAAGTAACGTGTTCAAGAAAAGAATGACAAGCAGAAAGGGTACCCAAACAAAGAGGAACTTCAGGGAATGTCAAATTTGTGGAAATATACACATTCAGATTCTGTCAAGTTCCGTGACAAACTGGAATCTGATCTAAATAAGTAGCCAGAAAAAAAAAAAAAAAAAAAGTAGCCAGGAGGTAGGGTCAAAAGTGTGTTGATAGAGGTGCCTGGGTGGCTCAGTGGGTTAAAGCCTCTGCCTTCGGCTCAGGTCATGATCCCAGGGTCCTGGGATCCAGCCCCGCATTGGGCTCTCTGCTCAGCAGGGAACCTGCTTCCTCCTCTCTCTCTGCCTGCCTCTCTGCCTACCTGTGATCTCTGTCAAATAAATAAATAAAATCTTAAAAAAAAAAAAGTGTGTTGACATTAGAGAGAGGAACTCTGAGAAGAACTTCTTACTTTAAGAAAATAAAACCCTAGACATTCAGTGGTTAGCACCGGAGGGACTAAGGGCTTCCACTCCGGCCCTTCACTCTCCACTGGTGGTTCTTTCACTTTAAAATCTGCTGCCCCTAAGCAAGTTAGCCCCCAGAGCACTCTACTTCAGAACTCTTCCCTTGGTCCTACACTGCAAACTGAGAAAACCTTAACTGTACTACTAGGGAAAAATAAAAGGTGGAAATACAATGGCTACTATTTACTGGGTTTTATACATACCCAACCCTGCATTATCTGATTAATCCTTGCAACTGGATGAGATAAATGCTGCCATTATCTCCATTTGACACAGAAGACAAGCATGGTTCCCAATGCTAAGTATGTCACATCCTGCAGCCTCTAAGTAGCAAAGTCAAGATTTAAATCCATACTCCAGAATCGACAGCCATAACCACTGATCTATATGAAGTTTCATGTAACAACGTAAGAAACAGAGACTGAGAAGGTCCAAGATACATAAATTCTAGCTCACAAAGACTGATACCATGGGTATCTTCTTCACTATTCCTCAGCCTGTCTTTGCATGGATACTTCTATATCATTGTTTAAGGTGCTCATCATAACCCACTGAGTTGATTTTGTAACCATTAATAGATTACCACCCTGAGAAACACTCATTAGAATCCAAAATATAAAATATCAAACTGTATTGCATGTGATAAGTGTAATTTTTCCAAAAGCATAAATTAGGAGAAACCATTGTTTCAGAACACACACACATTTGTTGCTGTGCTGATGTAGTTCTTCCTGTGGGTCTCAGTGAAAAAAAAGTGTAAAAAACGCTATTACAACCACCCCTTGCCTGACTTCTATGCATATTTCTTCCTTCAGAATCAAGACCAAGAGAAACCAAATCCAACTCTATAACCCCCTTGCATCAGTCTCAGCTCCAAGATCTGGTCTGAGAGGTCTCTCTCCAGGCAATCAAGACAAATGATGAGGTCATTCTTACATCCAGAAAGGCTGCAGTCTCCAGCACAAGCACAAAAGTATACTAATAACTTGACGGTATAGTAAGCATCGAGAAGCCAAGAGTTACACAGAATTAAAGAGAGGTCGTTCAGAAAAGGGGGCAGAGATAAGGAGCTTGGTGGAAGGAAGACCTGAGACAAAGATTGGAGAGCTATAGAAGTATGTGTGATTAAGAACCACATAATCTTTCACAGGTCTGCTGGCACAGAGTTTGCAAAGTATTTCATTTTATCAGTTCTCCCTGCCAACCCCTTTATTTAGCTAACTCTCTCCATTCTTTCAGTCTCTTCTTAGCAGGAACTCCCTCTGAGAAGATTTCCCTAAGTGCTCTTTGCTCCTGGCCTTGAAAATTATTTTCATTTCCTTCTCTGCTGGACTGTAAGCTCTGTGAGGGTAGGGACAATGTTGGTCTTGTTCAAAGTCGAATCCTCTGCTTGAAGCTGAACATACCATAAGTTGAGACTCAGGAACTGTGTGTGGAGGGAGGAGTGAATGGACAGATGAACTCAAATTTTAAGACTGGCTAGATTTCTTACTCAAGATGCTAGTTGTTTCTTTTTTTAAAAGAAGGCATTGTGTTAATAGAAATAGTACTGAGAAGAAAAATCCTTAAGCAGAAAAAAACATTCAGAATGATGATGCAAGCATATCATAGCAAAACACTGATCAGGGTCAGCTCTGTTGTTAAATGGGTAGCTTTGTGCAAGTCCAATAACTTTCTGAGTCTTTAATGGGCTCAATAAATGTTATTTGTAGTGAATGTCCTAATAGAGTGTTACCCTGGGGGAACTCTGGGAAATCAGGGCAGGCCACCTGGAGCCTTATTTGCATGAAGTTCTCTGAAAGAAACTGACAGGCACTGGGAGCTGGCAATTAATCCTCTTAAACAAAAGATGTTGGACAAAGGCTTCCCCCAACAACAAGAGGGTGGAATGGGGGAGTGAGGAGGGAAATGGAAGACAAGTAACTAGTGTCATTGCTCTCAGGAGCCAAGTTCATGATTGAGTACAGGGCCAGGTGCATGCTTTTTGAGTATAAAGTTGAAAAAATCAAGCTGCATGTGTGTGTGTGTGTGTGTGTGTGTTGCGATTGAAGGGTAGGGGAGCAAGATGCAGGAGAAAGAAGAGGATGTCAAAAAGATTTACAATTACTCAAGGAAAAAACCTCACCTACTACGGCATAACCAGCAGGCAGAATGTTCCAGAAACAGGCCTCTGGGTCTCTGTGTATTCTGTTCTTCCTCCCTGGAATCTATTTTCTCCCTTATCTCTTGGAAAAGACCTACTCTTTCTTCAAGTTCAAGTTCTATCATTAATTACCTCTGCTAATAACTGCCAACATTAACTGAGCGCTTGCTTGGATCTAAAGCGGTGTACTCTCCAATGAAACCTTTAATCTTGACAACTATTAATTTTTTCTTAGATGTACAAAAACTAATAGTGCATCTTATAGTTGCTGGCATATTCAGTTTAGTAACAAATAGTGTGTTGTATTACATTTGTATGTGCTTCCTTCTATCCCACGAAGCTGTGAATTCTTTGAAGACGAGAGGGATTTATTCAACTTTGCGTCCTTAGCACCTAATGTAGCTCCTGGCACATAAAAAACATTTGACAGACTTCTCGCAATCAGTTGAAGAGGGAATGTCATCTCCCTGATGGACTGACAGGTAGGTGCAATCTAGAAGACAAAAGTCATAGACTTTTATCACCAAAATTTGTGGTTATCCCTAAGACCTCACTAGCCTGGGAAAATGAAGTCACAACTTCCTCAGAGTTTTGTCCTAGTTAAGTTCTATCTGGCATTAAAGGTATGTGACAGTCCCCCTGGGCAATTAATTCAGCATGTCTCTTCTCCACTTGACAAATTGCCATTTATTACTTACCCTTTATGTTGGGCTTACACAATTTTTAACCAATTAAAGCAGTTATACTAAGGCCAAATCAAAACAATGTTTTAAAATCTGATTCAGCAAACGCAGATCCAGTTGTGTTTAGACTTTAAACTGGAGATGATATTCAGCTCACCAAATTCTTTGATTTATGTTTTTACGTTTTTGACTTAACTGTCAGAAGATAACACATTTTAAAAGCAAGCATTTGACTTCTTCCAAAAAGTCAGAAGCTCTGATGATGTTGGCTGCCCATTCACCCAGGGCATTCATCACTGGAGTGAAGCTGCCTGGTTCAGAGGCACAGATGTTCCCCATTTTCCCATTACCCCACCTGGGGACTATTTAACCTACCCACTTGGCCCCTAAAGGCACTTGAGTTTATGACGGATCTTGAAAGTAAAGGGCTTGACCATTTAAGTTTCTAGCTTAAGAAGGATCATAAAACCTAAAAATGAACAGCTTTGCCCAGAAATTCGGTAATGCTGTAAGCGAATTAATGATAGTCAATAGTCACATTTTCCTTTATAAATAGAGTTTTCACAATTTTTATATCTTTCTTCTAGAGAAGAAATATTCTTGTGCATTAGGGATTTTCCAATACTGTATTGCTTTTTGGTGTGTAAACAAAAGAGAAAAATATTTAAGAGAAATTGAAATGCAAAATACACAGTCGGGTTCACAATATGGCATGGCATGTGTGACTGTTGTATTGATTGACTCACAGAATACAGTTACCCAGCATGCAGCTTTCCCGGGCCTCACAGTTCTCTTGTGACACATGGGAGAAGGGAAGTGCATATCTGTTAATTATCAGGTTTGTCTGGGGCGCCTGCGTGGCTCAGTGGATTAAGCCGCTGCCTTCGGCTCAGGTCATGATCTCAGGGTCCTGGGATCGAGTCCTGCATCGGGCTCTCTGCTCAGCAGGGAGCCTGCTTCCCTCTCTCTCTCTCTGGCTGCCTCTCTGTCTACTTGTGATTTCTCTCTGTCAAATAAATAAATTAAAAAAAAAATTATCAGGTTTATGTTTTGTTCTATACCACAAACGGTAGTCACAGTCACTTTTACATTATACTTCAAGCTCTGAGGTTATATAGAATATGAGTAATTCATCAGTTTGTTATTTTGGCTCTCTTGTTTAGATATGTAGTAGGTACAGCTATTGACCTTGGTTGCAAATGACAGAAAAACCCCAAGATAACAGGCTTCAACGGGATTGGCTTATTTATTTCATGTGTAAAAAATGTCTGGATATATGTGATCCAAGGGCCAGTTTGCCCATGTCAAATGTCAGCAACTCAGGTTCTTTCTATCTTGTGTTCAGTCATGCATGACCTAGATTCCCAGTCATCTCACAGTCCAAGATGGCAGCCTAACTCCAATAATCCCTCAGCATGCAGGAAGGAGAAGCTCCAGAATATTCTGCAGCTAGTACTCCTCAAATCCCACTTTTTCAAAGAAGCTTTTCTCAGCAAATGAAGAGACTGATCAATTGATTTCTCTTCTAAATTCCCTTAAAACCTATTTGTACTGGACTGTAACTGTTTAAATACTTAAAATGTATTTATATTATGAATATTCTCAACATCTCTGTCGTCATCATCGTTCTTAAATCTTTAACAATGATTCTAAACCCTGGTTACACATTAGAGTTGCCTGACAAACTGTAAAATGAAAAACAGTCCTCAGGTGCCACTGGTCCAGGATCTATACTTGGAAAACATCTGCAAAGGTGGAAGAAGACCACCTTTGAGAATGGGGTTGTTGAGAGGGGATTCACACCAGTTGTAGGTTCTGTCAGGGGCTCACTTAGGAGTATGTGTGCCAGGGAAGCTAAATATCAGCCTAGGGTTCTATATAGAGGGTCCTGAGGCCAAGCATGATGCAGAGGCATGAGGCTTCATAACTGTGAATGGATGACAGAAACCCCTGGGCCAGGATGACCAGAAGTGGCAGCCACCAGGCACTGAGGATTTGAGGCTCTTCGCCATCATTTCTGGGTTTGTGTACAACCCTGAGAGAAGGAATAGGAGCAAGGAAGACAGACAGACAGAGAGAGATAGCAAGCATTTTCAACCTCTCTAGTATGGAAGCTAAATCAGATTGGATTTAATTTAGAAGAATTAAAGACGTATGATGGTTCTTATGACTCAAATCTTATGGACCAAAATTGTAGATGTGACAAAAGCTGATAATATGTGCAGGAAAATACCTTATATTTAAACAATAGTTTATTGTCTTATATTGTTCCGTGCTCTAATTATTATCTGATTATAACTACAAAGCCACCCTTTAGAGTGAATACAGAACAGAGAGGTGATGTCAGTAGAAATTTAGGATAATACCTGAAGAACCCCAGATAAAGATGGTGAAACTCAGAAAAATATTTGTGGTTTCTGACTCTTACAGTTGACAAAAATGTCAAGTATATTCCTAACTAGAGATTTTCCTTGCTATCAGTATCTTCTTACTTATAGAAGCAAAAATAATTTTTTCACTTTAAAATTTTCATTCCTGCTATATCTATCTGATTGAATGGGTACCTAACCACATTTTTACTTATATACACACCAAAAACATGCAGGAAAAGAGACATCCATTCTACACTAAGTTGCTTTGAATTTTCCTTTCATATATAACTCTAAAGTATATATTACTTCTTTTTAAATTGGAAATATATTACTCTTGTCATGTAAAGTAGACCAGTTTCTTTTTTTTTTAATTTTTTAAATAGATTTTTATTTATTTATTGGACAGAGAGATCACAAGTAGGCAGAGAGGCAGGCAGAGAGAGAGGAGGAAGCAGGCTCCCCGCTAAGCAGAGAGCCTGATGTGGGGCTTGATCCCAGCACCCTGGGATCATGACCTGAGCGGAAGGCAGAGGCTTAACCCACTGAGCCACCCAGGCCCCCCAGACCAGTTTCTTTTTTACTATTATTTAAATTTTAGTTAGCGTAGAGTGCAGTGTTAGTTTCTGGAGTAGAATTCAGCGATTCATCAGTTACATAAAACACCAAGTGCTCAGCACAAATGCGCTCCTTAATATGCATCACCCATTGGGCGCATCCCCCACCCACCACCCTTCATCAACCCTCAGTTTGTTCTCTGTAAGTCTCTTACGGTTTGTTTTCCTCTTTCCTTTTTCTCTTTTCCCCTTCCCCAATGTTCATTTGTTTTGTTCTTTAAATTCCACATATGAGTGAGATCATATGGTATTTGTCTTTCTCTGACTAACTTATTTCGCTTAACATAATACTCTCTAGCTCCATCCTCATCATTGCAGATGGCAAGATTTCATTCTTTTTGATGGCTGAGTAATAGTCCATCATATATATATATATATATATATATATATATATATATATATATATATAAATAGAGAGAGAGCACATCTTCTTTATCCATTCATCAGTTGATGGACATTTGGGCTCTGTCTATAGTTTGGTTATTGCAAATAATGTTTCTATAAGCATTGGGGTGCATCCATCCCTTTGAATCACTGTGTTTGTATCCTTTGGGTAAATACCTAGTACTACAATTGGTGAATCATAGAGTAGTTGTATTTTTAACTTTTTGAGGAATCTCCATACTATTCTCCAGAGTGGCTGCACGAGTTTGCATTCCCAAAAACATTGCCAGAGGTTCCCCCTTTCTTCACATCCTCACCAACACCTGTTGTTTCTTGTGTTGTTAATTTTAGGCATTCCAGTTGGTGTGAGATAGTATCTCATCATGGTTTTGATTTGTATTTTCCTGATGATGAGTGATGATGAGCATCTTTTTATATGTCTGTTAGCCATTTGGATTCCTTCTTTGGAAAAGTATCTATTCATGCCTTGTCCCATTTCTTAACTGGATTGCTTACCTAGTGAGTTCGATAAGTTCTTTATAGATTTTGGATACTAACCCTTTATCAGATATGTCGTTTACAAATATCATCTCCCATTCCATAGGCTGCCTTTTAGTTCTGTTGGTTGTTTCTTTTGCTGTGCAGAAGGTTTATTTTTTTGTTTTGTTTTGTTTTTTAAGATTTTTATTTATTTATTTGACAGACAGAAATCACAAGTGGGCAGAGAGGCAGGCAGAGAGAGAGAGAGAGGAGAAAGCAGGCTCCCCGCTGAGCGGAAAGCCGGATGCGGGGCTCGATCCCAGGACCCTGGGATCATGGCCTGAGCCGAAGACAGAGGCTTCAACCCACTAAGCCACCCAGGCGCCCCTGTGCAGAAGGTTTTTATCTTTTTATCTTGATCAAGTCCCAATAGTTCATTTTTGCTTTTGTTTCAGGTTTGCCATTTATGTGACAGCTATCTTTCCCCAACTGAATTACCATAGTACCTTTGGCATCATCTCTGACATTATCTTCTTTTCCCCCACAAAATTCAATCTGAACTCTTCCTAACTCACTCACTCAAGGCCAACCTTCTCACTATGGTCAGGTTTAGGCTAAAAAAAAAAAAAAAAAAAACCACCGCCACCACCAAGAACAGCAAAAAACCATAAAGTCTCTCTCTGTCGTGGATTCTATGACACATTGCTCAGATCCCTCCTCTGAATGGAGACATTTGTTCCAGCTTCTGGACATGTTGGTTGGTGATGGCTCACAGCTGTGTCCCTCTCCAGGAATGGCTATCATCTGCAGGAATCAGCCTTGCCCAAGGCTATCCCTCGTCCCTGGGGTCAGTTTGTGCTCAGTGATTCTCAGTGGAGGCCTTGGCTTCAGGTAGGACAACTCTGAATAGCCACTGTGGCTCCATGGAATCCTTTGCAGCCTCTGATGCATCTGCATCGAGGCCCAACTTCCCCTTTTCCTGGTACTCTTCCCTTTTACTCTGTAAAAGAGAGTTCCCAAAACTGTTCCCAAAATTATTCCCTATATAAATTGCTGCATGCAAATCTCAGGCCTTGTGTGACAATTTCTCAGAGAGCCTGAACTCTTAGCATCTTAAAGTTGATTATGTCATTTCTCTGCTTAAAGTCCTTAGCCTACAATACATACAAAGGCTTCCATAGGTTGGCTCCAATTTATCTTTCTCTCCTCAACTTCCTCTGCCACCATTGACTCTGTCCTTCAGAAAGCTTTATATATTTATATCCCCCAATTCCCCATTGCTCACTTCTTTGCATGTGGACTTCTCTCTGCCAACGATAAATTTCCCACCTCCTGCTTATCCTTCTGTTCTGCCTTGGATCAGATTGGATCAGATGTCACCTCCTCTAGGAAGCCTTCATATTTTTTCCTCACAACACCATAAAACTCTTTATGTAAGAATTTGTTATCTTACAATGTTTGCCTATCTGACTCTTGTACTAAATTGTGAACTTCTCTAGGCAGAGACTGAATCCGGGGTCTCATGCCATCATGGATAGATTTTCAATACATTTTTTTAAGTGAGGCACTGTAAAAAGGTATTAAATATTTGGAAATTTTTGCCATATTTGGTTCATGTGTCTTATATCTAGAAGGCCATGTATCATCTTTAATAGAGGCTATATATTTTTTCAATCTTTTTAAGATTCTGGACTACCATACTGGCTGGAAACAAATCCAGGCAAACACTTCAAGATGAAATGAAATTCAAACCACAGATCTTTAAAGTTAGTTCTGTTTATTAAAAAAAGGAGAGGGGGTACTGGGAAACGCTTGAGGTGGAAACACCAATGCTTTCATTGGGTGGGAGGAGGGAAGAGAAAGAAAGAGAGAAGGGTGGAGAAAGAGCTGATTAAATTGGATTGGCTGGTTAGAGACTGGAAATTTTCCTCCCTTTCCCAAGAGGCTTATTTTTTATCTTTCTTTTTCACACCGTGAAGTGTCAAATTAAATTGCAAAGTTAATTCTCATCACTAAGGAAGGGATTCTAAATGTATTAATTAAGGATTACTGGCATTTTAATTTTATTCATGAGAATGAAAACTTTTTAATAATTAAACAACTATTTGTTCTGTTTTACATATTTATATTATTATAGAATATTACAATGTAACATCAATGCATTAAACTCTAGTTTCCAGAGACTTGGATGACTATTTTAAAATAAGAGCTGTGCTTATTGATATATTTGATTTTATGAATTATGATACTAGAGTTCCCTTGAGAAATTATGTTCTTTTTTCTTCAGAGATGAAGTCTTTAACAGGATGAGATCTTATCTTGCAGGAAACCATGAATCCACTGTGGAGAAGAATGATTTGGATTTCACTCTGGTAGAACATGAAGTACCTTTTGAATTCTTCACTGTCTCTTTCAGTGATTTATCTTATAAATGAAAATAAGCTTTAGCATTTTTCAAAACAGATGAACCTACCTTTATAGAAATTGAACAGTTCTTCTGCAGGAAAAATCTAGGAGGAAAAAACAAAATTATTCTTTTCGGTAAGATAATGTAAAAACAAGTAAAAAAATGAAAAAAAAAGTTGTGTATCATTGAAAATCCAGGTATTTAATGATTATGACAAAATTCATATTTTCAACAGTGAAGCATTCATTGAAAAAGTTGGAGCTGTCTTTACAAATAAATGTGGAGAGGATTACAAATTCTAAATTATGAAATGTCTTCTAAAAATAAAATTATAAATTTATAAATAAAAAATTTAAAAATATGTTTCTTTTTCCAAATTTGCTTTACTTTTTAACCTTTAAGCTGGGACCCCTCTCCCCTTTTCTCTCAGTAAATAAGCCACTCTAGTTCATAGATAATATTAAAAAATAATAACTGCAGAGAAAGGAAACAACATTGAAAGATACGGTGCTTCAAGCAAAACTAAATTATAGGACTTTAAATGGCAGCAACAATCAGAGGTTTCTTTTTTAATTAAATCATGAGTTTTTATTAACAAAATAAAAGCCTTAGCTTTTTATATACTTAAGAGAGAAATGATGTGCATAGACACACATTGTGCTCTTGTTACCTTGACGGACAGAGATTATTATTAACAATAGTGTAATACAGGCATACAGAGAATCTGGAATTCTGTCTCTGTTAAGATTTAGATCCTGCCAGTGGGTAGCAGCTGTTTTAAATTTAAGAGGACAGGAGTGGGTTAGCGACATTTTGTAAGAAATAAATGAGCCCTCAGCACACACCAATTGCTGGTAAATTCAGAAAATGATAAACATTCTTCCTTCACCAAAAAAGCAAGATAGGAAACACACCTGCAAAGACATTTGCAAAACAGAAAAGATGTTGCTGTGGAACAAAGACATTTGTTGAAATTTCTCCACTATTCTCTTTTCATCCTTTTCCCCATATTTTATCTTTACACATTCAGGATCATTTCCTGACTTCAATTGTTTTCCTAAAATCTTAGAGATTTCAATTTAAATAACACAAAACAAAAAACAGAACAAAACAAACAAAAAAACTTTACAACTCAAAGATGTCAACTTCAATTTTAAAACCAAGAAAGTGTCCTAAGTAATTTTCCACTAACATTTGTTCAACATCATTTTGCTCCCTCTGGTCTATGCTTTTTTTTTTTTCCTCCCTGTGAAAATGGCATCAACATTTTTTAAAGGACCAAAACAAAAAAATCAACCAAACAAACAAAAAAATTAAAAAAAAAAAACTGTATAATAAGTAAGCAATACAATAAAGGGGCTGATAACATTATATTAAAAATAGATAATGGGTTTTATATTTTATCCTCTGGTTAGCATTCCAGACTGTTGGTGAAAAACTGAACAAACCTTTTCTATAAGTCAATTTTAAACTACAAACTTTCTAATGTTTTTAAATATCACGTAATTGATGTGAATGAGACAATTTATATTTCTTAATAAACCTAGTTTAAAAGAAACACTAATTCCTCCAAGTTGCCATTTTAATTTCCTGAAGTAGATTTCCATGTCTGTCACTTAACACCCTATAAACTATATGTATTTCTTATTTCCTTGTCTTTAAATCATAATTCCAGAAAACTGAGATAAAAATATAGGATAGTAATATAGACTGTATTTAATATAATCAAACTATAATTCTTTGACATAATTTCATTTTAAGATTAGATGAATATCATCAAAATAGTTCCCCATGTTTGTCGTTTTCAAAAATTTTGTGTAGGTTTTTGCCATCATTGGGAGTATGATACACACACACACACACACACACACACACACACACACCACCGAAGCTGAGGTATACAAACAGAATTAAACTGGTACGAGGTATTTGAGGTCATTTTCAGACTATATAATAAAATAAAATAGTCTTTTCTTAAATAAATCCAGCCCAAACTTTATAACACTGTATTTTCGTAAAAAGGTACATATTATTCATTCCTTACAATGAAAATTTGAGTTATAAACTTTCGAAAAGTAGAGAAGGTAAAAACAAAAATAGTGGTAAAAAAAAAGTTCTGGGGGCGCCTGGGTGGCCCAGTGGGTTAAAGCCTCTGCCTTCGGCTCAGGTCATGATCCCAGGGTCCTGGGATCAAGCCCCACATCAGGCTCTCTGCTCAGCAGGGAGCCTGCTTCCTCCTCTCTCTCTGCCTGCTTCTCTGCCTACTTGTGATCTCTGTCAAATAAATAAATAAAATCTTTAAAAAAAAAAAAGTTCTGATTATAATCTTTGTATTACTACACCTAAACATGACATGACAACATGAAAAAAAGAGTCTTCTGGATTATTATTACAAAATGCCCAATCCTCTCCCAAACCACATAAAATTAGAACCTAGAATTAAAACAACAAAAACAAATAGGAAAAAAACCCTCAGACTACCACTTTTGCTATGTGCTCCTCTAATTTTGATAGGTTTTTCTTCCTATTGCTATTGAGATTGAAAAAAAAAAGTTTGTCCTACACTAATATTTCTATATAAAATTTGAGTCTGTATATGATTTCTCCCTTATATTTCAAGATCTTTAGTGATAGAGGATACATTTTTACTTATCTGTCCACCAAGATTTTGATGTACACACATCAAAATTAAAATGCAATTTTAAAATTGCATTAAAATGCAATTTTTAAAAGACACAAATAAATAATAACATATCTTGTCCTAAAACTTAATTACAAAGACATATTAATGGATGTTTTGTTGGGAAAAATCCAAGCAAAGCTAAGTCATAGAAATAGTTGCCAAATCCTTTAGCTAGTACCTTACAGGAGCAACACGATAACCTTTGATGTCTATTTCAAGTTTTGAATCTGTGGGAGCAAAGCAGGAGAAGCCCTGAAGCCCCAAACCATGGAAATACAATTTTGACCTTAACAAAAAGCATTTTGTTTAAAATGGTTTCATACATTAAGAATCTTTGATGCATATCTTTTACTAATTTGTCTTTAATCTTCTGGAAAGAAAAATAATGTTGATATAATCTACATAACATAATGCAGTAACTAAAAAGTATGCAAAAGTAATTATTGCTATTAAGTGTTTGAAAATTTAAAAACTCTCTGAAAACATGTTTAAGGAGAGAGCATCAGCAAAAATTTACAAAATTTCAGTGTTCTAATATGAACATATATGCCCTGAAAGATCTAGTTGAATTAATATTAAATATATCTATTGTTATATGTCTTAATTTCTTATACTTTGAATATGTAAAATTAAAATTTATTACAGAATAAATACTGATATTCCAAAGAGAAGACTTACTTTAAAATCTTTTAAATGTGTTTATTCATGTAGCACTTATCAGTCTTATGATCTTGTGTGATATTGACTGAATAGGAGAAAAATATCAGTAAAGCATGATTTTCAAGGATCTTCAGTTTAATAGAGACAATAAGGTGGTAGGAAACAATAACCATACATTATATACAACTCTAAGTTTTGCTCAATTTCAGCTATGAATATAAGTCCTAAATAAACATTTGGCAATTCATATTTGGCAATGTAATTATAAGCCATGGTCAAGTACGTTTGTTAAGTGAATCTATACATTGGAAGTTCTTATGTAGGAAGTGCTACAAAAGCATTAGCTATTTATTCCAGAAATATAAAGAAGATTCAACATTGTGAAAAAGACCTAGCTTATTACATTAACAATTAAAGAAAAATGTATTTGTCAATATGTCAATATATAATAGACACATTTGATAAAATTCAGCAGCAATTAGCCAAAACCCAACAACCACGTGCTAAAAGGTGAGTGGTTTCAGTTATCATTATTAAAATCAGAAAATAAATAGAAATGCCTGACTATCAATCAGAGGTTGTCAGGAGGCAGAAATCACACCAGTTATCTTTGCAGAAAAAACTTAATAGGAGGAATTATTAACTAGGTGTCAAATTATTTATAAGGTAGTTTTAAAAAGAGAGAAAACTTGGAATCAGAGGTAGCAATTACAGAGAGAACCTACCATCCTATGATTGAATGGTATCAAGAAGAGAGGTTGGATTTATGAAAACTTAGAAACTTGAAGAAAGGCCCTTGTGGCAATGAAACTCTGACCTCTGGTACCTCTGAGTGAAGGGAGGGGAGTGCAATAAGATGGCTTCTGCACATATTGGAAAATCATTTATGAGATTCTCCTGCTGCTATTGGAAGGAAATCTGCTACTGTGATGAAGAGGCATTGGTGAGATGACAGCCATAAGAATGGGGAGCAAATAAGAAGCTCCCAGAAAACAAATAGGAAGAAACAAGTCTTTCTTCTCCAGCCTGAGATCTCCCAGCAGTACCTTTATCAGCAGAGATTAACAGGGAACCACCTTGCAAAGCAAAACATGGTTTGTAGAGTTCCAGTTCGGGCATCAAAAATGAAGCATCAAAGGATAGGTCTAGAACTAAGAGAAAAAATAGCTTAATAAGTGGCATATTTACTGTCATCATTATTATTCAAAACTGGTTTTGGAGATTTAGGCTAATACTGAAGATAAGAAAACTAATAATGATCAGTATAAATACTGGGTGAAAAAAGGGAGAAATCACTTTACGTGCAGAAGATGTTATACCTAGAAAACCCAAGAAACTACAGTAAATTATTTTTCTAAGTAAGAGAATTAGGTAAGGTGGCAGGATATAAGATAAATATACAAACATCAATGGATTTTTCTCTGTGCTTTTTGCTTTGGTTCACTTTACTGTGCAACAAAATAAACTTAATATTGCAGAGGCATACAATAGCAAACATTTATTTCTCACTGACATTACCTGGGGGCTGAGGTTTGGTGTTGGGAAACACTGCTCTATAAGTCTCAAGTTCCTACATGCTTTTGGATCTGAAAATCCCTGATCACTTTTTTTTTTTTTTAAGACCTTTTTTAGCCTGATCACTTTTTAACCCAGCCATTTCATAGGGGTGTTTGCAGTAGACAGCCTTGAGGGAAGAGATAATTTCTACCTCTGGGGTAAAAAGTAAGCTTGCTTACTGCTTGCCATGAAATGATGGACTTCCAAGTTCAGTGTTCTTCTGTAATGTAACTTACTGTGCGTTTAGGCATCCATCTGAACCCCTTCACATCACCAATGTGAGAATAGAGACTCAGGGAAGAAAAACATCATGCTGACATTTGGATGCTTCTTTTGTTATAATAGCTTTTGTCTCTGACCCAGGAAGTATCCATGAAATTAGTAAGGTACCTTCTTAGCCTCAAAGTAGATAAAATATGAGACTTTTCACAGTTCTTGACAGTTGGCTGCTATTCTACTCTGGGTTGGCTGCAGGTCTTCTTCACAAGAATTCTCATTCCAGGATCTAGGCTGAAGAGCTCCTACTTGGTCATTTTTATGCCAAAAACCAGAAGCTCAAGAGGCCAAGTGAAATCACACAACTGAATTTAGAACTTCTGTTTGGATGTGTTTATGTCATGTTCACTCACATTCATTGGCCAAAGGAAGTCATATGGCCAGCCCAATTGGGAGAAGGAAGTGTGCTTCATCTCTAAGAAGGTATTGCAAATTATACCTAATAAGCATGGATGTATAATCTTCTTTACCATAGAGGGAATAGCTAATGACCATCAATAAAACTCACCATATTAGCAATAACAGTTAACTATAAATAGAAAATAAAACACACCTTTTCATAACAAAACCAAAAACAATATAAATTTAACAAAAAATTATAATAGCTGTATGAAAAACTTTTTCTCTTGGAAGACATAAAAACTTGATAAATGAAAACTTGTGCCATGTAACTAGATGAAAATATAGTACGATTAAAAATTCTTTCTCCATTCTAATACATTTTAATTCAAACTGAATTCCTTAAAATGAGTTATATGTCTGTGGATGGACCAGCTGGATCATCCATGAGAAATCCTTAAGTGATAAAACAAGTTGCAAGAAAATGTGCAAGATAGTACTACTATAAAATAAAAACACTAAATGTGTGTTAACATAAATATGAATATGTATGTTTGTAGGAGTATGAAGAATAGGGTGGATAGATAGCTTGATTTACATCGGAGGGATGTGTTTGTAAGGAGACTAGGGGAATGACTTTTCTCTTCATGTATCTCAGTATGTTTGACAATGGAGTTTATTCCAACAGCAAATCAGGAAAATCAGAGATTCATGAAAATATTTTAAATCTTGTCTAGGTCTCCATTAAACGGTGGCATGTTTTAGGATGTTGACTTAAGTTTATGTATAGAATGAACAAATACTTTGCTCTTTGGGCTTAGGAAGGCAGCCATCTTCTGCTATCAACATCACTTAAGTCTTCCACATTAGCTTGGTAGTCTTGAAAATATGTTTTGTTAAAAAAAATTGTTTTTTCTATAAGGCAGCTGAAGATAGCAGCAAGAACACAGATATATCAAGGCTAGGTTTATTGCAAACAAATGTGTAAATTCCCTGGTGTGTTTTATACCTAAAAACACGAATCAAAGCAGCCATATTGCATCTATCCTAGCTTTAATGATATTTAAATCAAATTCACACAAAGCTCATTTTTATATGGGCAGCCTTTATTATTAGAGTGCAGTTCTCTGCAGTATTTACTATTAAATAATATCAGAAAAGATTTAAAGAAAAAACAATAATAACTGCTAAGAGTTTGTACAAAGTACCTTTTTAATCACTGGAGGACCAAACTACACAATGCTGAAGAAATTTTCAAGAACTATGGTTTCTGAACACTGCCTGAAGTTCATCTGAGAGGATTTTTTGAAGCTTTTCCAGAATTGTCCTTGTTATAGTCAGGTTTTAGAATGTCTAGCTTGATGATATCACAACATTAAATTTTGCAGAAGATCCAATCATTGCCTTTGCTTAGTATTAGTTTCATGGATCTTATGACTGCCCCCTCAAAACTATGGCCAGGATCATGTGTTAATGCATGACTTGTGGTTAAGGATGGCAAAGAAGAAAAGAAGCTGTTTCTCAAACCTTTTGGGCTACAACTCAGCCTAATAATATCTTTGAAGCCCTGTCAAAATTCTTCCGAACAAATGAGCTTTAAAAAAAAATTGATAGGAATGTGCATTGATGTTGCTCCAGCAACACAGGGTTCATAGTGAAGAATTCCACAGGGGGGAAAGAAAATGAGAATTATTCGCTGCTAACCACATAAAACTCTACCCAGCAAACTATGAGAATTATTCAAGGACCCCATGAAAATTTGCATGGAAAATTCATGGAAAATTTTCATAGACCCCATGAAAAGTACTAGAGTTATGTTTTACTTTGTGATTATTTGGATGTTCATGACAAAGTTCTTATGTTCTATCCTGACGTTTATTAGTTATCAAAAGGAAAGATATTTGGCTGAAGAATGTAGGGGCCTTATTTTTAGAACATCAAGGAAACTACCAATTACTTAAAACTTTCAGAAGTAATAATTTCCATTGGTACTTGGCATATTTGGCAGGTACATTTAGAGTTTTGTTTATAGAACCTGACATTTTAAGAGGTAAACACCAATATTAATGTGTGTTAAATATACTTCAGGCAGTTATAACCAAATCGTTAAAAAATGGTCTCTTCTTTTCTGACTTAGTTCTTGAAAGTGATTTCAAAGGAAAAAGGTAAGATGTCATTTAGTCTGCCTGCAAGATAAATTCAGGTAATATTTTTCTGATATTGTGACAGAAAAATCCATTTGGAAGTTTAGAAGGGAATTTTTACTCGCTAACATATTGTATTTGCCAAACGATCCCCAAGGGATTTGGGGAATCAAATTTGATCTAGCTGTAACTTCCAGAAAGTAATTTGGAAAACTTTTGGATAAAATACATTCTTTTTTTACCCAAAATAAGTAAGCAGACCTTGCATGCCCGAATCCAATTTTCATTCACTCTAGTTGTGAAACATTTTTCTTTAATTTTTATATTTCTGGCTATGAAAACAAAGTAGTATGAGAACCTTGGTGTTAAAAATGGCCTATGTTGGGACGCCTGGGTGGCTCAGTTAGTTAAGCAGCTGCCTTCGGCTCAGGTCATGATCCCAGCGCCTGGGATCGAGTCCCATATCAGGTTCCTTGCTCGGCGGGGAGCCTACTTTTCCCTCTGCCTCTGCCTGCCATTCTGTCTGCCTGTGCTCGCTCTCTCGGCCCCCTCTGATAAATAAATAAAATCTTAAAAAAAAAAAAAAAGGCCTATGTTGTGGTCTTGCTTCCAAAGTCTTATTTCTAAAGAAAGTTCAACAGCAGGCTGAATATGCACATAAAATCACACAACAAAGAATTCAAATGTAGGCTTCATGCTAAAAATTAAATTTTTCTTCTAAAAGAAAATGGTTTTTATTTATTTTAGTTGTGATGTTTAATTCATTCCCCCATTTAAAATGGAATCAAAAGAAACCATGGTCTCAAACAAAGGAAATACGTTAAAGTGATTCTTGTCTCATTTTTTGCTACGTCAGGGGTGCGCTGTCATCTGTGGCAATACAGGGCTAATTACCACTCCCTGTCTACACTGTGTATTTTATGCTTATGTGTCTCCACAGATTATGCTTTCTTTCCCTGAAATTCACTTTTCCTCAGCTTATTAGCTAAGCTAATTCCTCCTTGTCCTTCAAATGTCAGATCAAGTAATTCAAATTCACTTGCTCCAGAAAGCTGAACTGCAAAGGAGTAGCCTTTCCTATATTCTTCACAACCCTGTGCTCAAACTTTTCTTCTAGTAGTTTCCATAAACTGGGTCCTCCATGCTTCCCACCACCATATTTGAGTTGATTTTCTATGGGCAGCCCCTCGTAGAGGGTCTGTTGCATGCTAGGTTCTCAATATACACTGGTTGCCCAGTATTAATAGATAAATACACCTGGGTATACCCATCACAGAGAGTATGGAGAAGAGTTAATGGTTTACTAGGTAGTGGTGCTAGTGGGCAGTCAGGAAAGGCTGCAAGAAGGGGTGAAACCAAACAGGATTCTAAAACTGAACAGGGTACGCTGTACAGAGGGGTAAGTTGACAGGAGCTTTTGGGGAGAGAATCTCAGGCACGGAAACAGCATGTATAGAAGGGGATGGGGGAGTGCCTGGGTGTCTCCATCAGTTAAGGGTCCGAATTGACTCGTGATTTCAGCTCAGGTCACGTTCTCAGGTCCTGATCTTAGGGTCTTGAGATCAAGCCCCACAATGGGCTCTGCACTTAGCGGGGAGTCTGTTTCTCTCTCTCCCTCCCTCTTCCTTTCTCCTCTTCCTGCTCTCTGTCACAAATAAATAAATACATCTTTAAAAAAAATAGAAAAGAAAGAAAGAAAAGGAAGGATGGAGAGAAGAGTATCAAGAAAAGAGACAAAGAAATATGAGGTTTAAGGCAAATGGGGAGCCGTGGGAACTGTAGTAAACCAGAGGTACATACCTCATCTAAAGGGGGAGCCATTCGGAGGCTTTTATAGACTCTTCTCATGTGCGAATTTTGAACTAATATGATCATCTTTTTTTTTTTTTTTTTTAAAGAAAAGCTAGAAGTTGAATACAGAATCTTCCAATTTTCCAATATTGGCAAGGGGTAATTTAAAGTCTTAACTTAGGCTAGAAACATAGTCTTGGGCTGAATTTGTCCAACAACTTCTGCTTTACTCCCATCACAGGAAGCATGGAAACCTGTGGAGAACAAGCTGTCTTGACAAACAGGTCAGTGGACAGGTACAGGATGATGTGGGAATTGTATAGAAACACCCATTTGATCTCTGTGGGCTTTCCTAGTGAGCAACACTTTTCGGGGAGACTGTGTCCTCATTGCGAAGTTCTCTAATAGTGTGAGAGTATTTGTGGAGGACCCTGATGCATTTTGCACCCATGAGTGGAATGGAAATATCCAGAAAAAAAATCACTGCTGATAGTGTCACACTGTAAATAAATCGCCAAGGAAATAACAGGGGAACACTAAAGGCGAGAAATTTGGGGGAACCCCCACAGGGCACCTGAACAGAAGAAAAGGGGTGACATAGAACCAGGAAAACAAGGAAGTTTGCCATGGAAGCTGAGAGAGGAAAGCCAATGAGGTCATTTATCACAATCATGCTTGCGATACTTAGGGTATTTGTTTTTATTTAAAAAATGACATGAAATGTAATTTTAATTTTATTTCTTCCATATTCGTTTGTGTGTAGGTTCAAGAGTTAACATCCCTGACAAATAATACCATGTGAAAAAAGGGATTTGAGGCTAGTTTCACATCTGCTTTCCTTTAACCTTTCTACACAGGAAAAACAGTCCTGATGATTTTGCCCAGTTTCTAAACTTGGAATTGTCTTACATGGAACTGAAAAGCCCTCACACACAATGACATTAATCTCATGGTGTCAAACTTTTGGAAACCTGGCACGGAATTTTCGTCTTAGATCTGAAATTTACTTAAGAAAGATCTACCATGAGTAAACAAATATGGGGAAATGTTCAACCTCATTTGCAATCCAAGATATAGAAATAACAACTACAGGAAGATGATAACCTTAATATTCTGGAATACTGCTGGTTTCTAGTGCTGGCTGCTTGGTTGTTACTCCTACTCTGAAACAGTGTTGGAGGTAGGACGATTGGGACAAACCTTATAAAAAAATAATTTGGCAATATATTTCAAGAGCCACCAATATATTTCAAGAGCCACACTGGCTCCGTATTTTTTGGAATTGAATTTAACACCTCTAAAACAAGAAAAAAAACTACCCTTGTAAGGGTTTTTGTATCACCTTTATTTACAAGATATTCACTGTCCCTGGAACTGCGACTAATTAGTTTAGTAGATTGTCTGAGGCAGAGCCTGAGATGGGGATTGCCATGCTGTGATTTAGTGAGAGCCCCTGCAGGACAAACTTACGAGGAGGGGAGGGACCCACACTGGGCTGAGGAAGAAACAAGCTGAACCCATGGTTTCAGCTGAGGTCTAGTCTCAACTTGAACCCATGGGGAGCTATGGAGTATCAACAGTGCTCAGCGCTGACCCATCTTGAACAAGGCTCTGAATTTTGGCGCAAGGCTGGTCACTAGCTAAACATTGTCTCTGGGGAAAGGGCTTATCTTCCCTGTACTTCCACACAAGACAGGTCCTGTCAACTCTGGAGAAGAATTCAGCCCACAGAGCCTGAGGAAGGATGCATTAGCCAGGTAAAAGGTCTGGACACTGGCAAACACTCTCTGCTAACCAGGTTGGAGAACATAACCAACGTGTGGAACCTAGTTCAATTTATAAAGTCTAGTATTTACCAAGGGCAGATCTCCTGGACTCCAGTCAGGTTTTCTCAGCCTAACCCTACCCCTTTTCTTCTCAGAAAATCATGCCCTTTATCTGAAAATGGTTTCTTCCAATGGGAGCTGCTAAGTTGTTTCTCTCATTCGTCCCATCCTTTGTCTCCACCCCACCTTCAGCCGTCACTCTGGTCATCGATGAATGGCTGAAGAAGTTGATGAAAATAAAAAGGAGACATTGGTAGGTGGGAGGCAGAAATGTGGCTTTTCCTAGTTCAGAAGCTGAGAATGTGTCTGTTTTATTTGTGAGTGCCAAGCTGGTGTATCACAATAGAATGGTGAGTCAGAAGCTTGTCCAGTCTCCTTGGGGAGCATCAGTCCTAATCTGGGTTTGGCTGCAGAGTGAGTTTCAATCCAAAAACATGTTCTCTCCTCACAACCCTTGGAGTGATGCAGGTAATGGAGAATCAGGCTGGCCTTTTGCATGTGGTCTTCTCAGCCTTAGTTTCTAATCCCGATCTTGTTGTCTATCTTCAAGGGAATTTTAAAGAGAAGTTGGAAGGAATCTCAAAGCTATCAGGTCCGGCCCGTCTTCTGCCAAGTTCATTCAGAAGGCTTTTTAAATGGAAAAAAAAAAAAAAAAAAAGTATTGGCACATCTGAGAACGTTTCTGAGAGTTCTTTTAAATGAATGTCTGTTTACTAAAGACTTCCAGTTTAAACCTGATATTCTTATTTCTACACATACTTTAGAAATAAGTGATAAATATACAAATTCAAAATTAGTAAATGAAAAGCACTGAAGCCTTTCCACCTGAAGTCTCAAAAATATTCAAGAAACAAGGGGATCTAATGTAGTTACAGGAGTCTGAGATAAGAGAGACGTGTAGAAATTCAGGAAAGACCAAAATGGTCAAGTACTTATATTTTTAGTTCAAATCTCTGTTTTACCACGGAACGTCTATGACCTTGGACAAAGTACTTTATCTTTCCAAGCCTCAGTTTCTTTAACTATATAATGGGGATGTAGTACTTTTTTTGGTATGGCAGGATCATGGTGGTGAGGGCTAGGGATGTGTATCCAACAGGCTCCTGAGTCCAGATTCCTAGTTTTCAATGTTGGCTTTACCACATATCACTTCTCTATGACCTTAGGCACATTAGCCTTTCTGTGCCTCCGCTTCTTTTCCCGAAAAATAAGCACAGTAAGGGTCTTTATCTGCAAGGGGGCAATTTAAGGATTAAACAAGTTAATATCACTGAAATAAGAATGAGTTAATATGACTGAAACATAAATATAACATAAGTATAAATACACAATACACAATACAATATAATATATTTATTTATAGTATAATATAAAATATTTATTACAAATATGTTTATATATTTTATATATATTATATATAATATGATATATGTTACATTATATATTTTATATACATATATTTATTATAAATATATATATTTATATCTCACAAAATAATATATTGCTTATAAATATATATAAATAATATATAATATATACCAATATTTATATATAAAAATAAATATAAAATATAAATATAAAAATAAGTTAATATCACTGAAAGATGAATACTTGGCAGATAGCATTAAAACAGCATTGATGACTCTTTGTTAGCTATTATCATAATTTTTAAATTAAATAATATATATAAAGAAAATAAGCATTCCATAAATGCGATAGCAAGGATTTCATCTGAATATATTTTGTAGCAAGAGGTATATTCTGTATGAACACCAGCCAAGTTTTTCTGATTTGATAACATCATCATGGGCAAATGACTCACATCGCATAAGGTAATATTGATGTGTGAATATTGACAGATATCCCTAAGTTCATATCATTAACATGGCGTATCTTTCTTCATTTCTTTTTCAAAGAATATAAAATATTCTCTTAGCATGATGTATCCTATTGATAACACTGAAAACAAAATAGCCACTAAGAAACAGGCTTTAACAAAGTCAGCCCTGCTCCCCAAGAACAACAAGGAAAGAAAGAAGGAAGGAGAGAGGGAGAGAAAAACTATGACAGTGAGCGAAGAGGACATAAAAGTAAAATAAAAACACTTCTGTAAACATACGATCATCGTGCAGCTCAGAAACTGAAGCCCAGATGCTGCCAGCTGATCTTAGAAACGAGTCAACATGGAATCTGGGCTGCCCAGGGTGAAAAGTATTTAGAACAGCATCTCATTTCCAGGCCAATGACCATCTAAATTTCCTTTCAGTAATTTCAAGGCATAAAGTAAGGACTTGAAATCCATTTACAAAGATAATGTAGACACATTGAAATCAAGTGTTGAAATGTGTCTTCAAGGTAATGATAACAATACAGTTGTTTCTGCTCTAATGTGTTATGTGCTTCCTTATAAAAACTATGGTGTGGCAAATGATGTGCTAAGTAACTGAGTTTCTGAAGAAATAAGGTTGGAGCAGGCTACTAGAAACTATGCAACTAGAAACTATGTAACCGGAGCGATATAAAAACAAAAATTGGTTCTTGGAACAATAACCTCAGGAGCCTACTTAGGCAGCTCTCAGGGAGTCTAGAAAATGCCACATCAAAAAATCAGGGCAGTGTTGGGAACATTTCCATTAGAACAGAGTTTGCTGGGCAGCCACAGAGCAGGTGGGGGAGGCTTGGGGCTGCCAAAAGGGCCTCCCAAGTCTCAGCTACCCAAGATGACAGTGGGTCTTCATTTCTCCGGGGATGGGGCCCTGGAGACCAGCGATGCTTATTTTCTTAAAATTCCCATTTATAGTTTCCTAGTGCTGGTGTGGTAATCAAGCTGTTTTCTTGTTCCTTTCCTGCTGGAAGTGATGGTTCTATTGCTGCTCTAACAGTGCCCTTTACCCAGAGAAAGATCATGAACCCATGCCATTTCCTGGTCCTGCGAACTTCATTTCCTATTGATCAATTGCATGCAAGTCAATTTGAATTGTAGCTTATCTAATGTGGCCAAAATGGCATTAAGAAATTTAATGCACTTTTGGAAAAATTGCAAAGCCATTGACTAAGAAGCATGTTGCTTTGGATGATCTGAAAGAGAGCTCTGGGCTCGATTCGAATTCAAATGGTGGGGACTTGGGAGGGAACTGAGAAAGAAACACAGACATGAGGCTGATGGAGGCAAGCTACTGCTTAGAAACACCTGACATGTTCCAGCAAATTCTAAATGCTTTTTGTGGATTAACCCACCTCATCCTCCCAGTAACATAAGGTAGGTTTTTTAAGACCTCACTTTTACAGAGGAGGAAACTGAGGCACGGAATTATTAAATGACTTGCCCGGCATCATGTAAGGGCTAAATTTAGGATTTGAGTCCAGGCCTTCCCCTCTGGAAGGATGCACAGCAAAAAAGCCTGCCTTAGCTGCTGCCTGGCCACATTTGGACCTGGGGCTTCAGCCTTCAGCCTTCGGGCTTGCAGTGAGCCCTGAATTAGGCAGACCAGGCTTCCCCTTGCACAGGCAGAGACATGAATGAGGAGGGAGAAGCCACGAGGAAGTGTTTTGTTACCTGAAGCAGGAAGGAGAGGAGAGCATGCTGGATGGAACAGCACAGTTCCCAGGTCTAGCACACTGGGGTGCTGTCATCTGCCACTTCTCCTTCCTTACAGAGGCCAGCCCCCAAAGTCCTGAGCATTTCCTGCTTTCATAGCAGCCCTGGCTCCTGAAAGGAAGAGTGCGTAGCCTACTTTTGGTTTAAAAAAAAAAAAAAAAAAAAAGATCCTGGAAGGACAATTGGTTGGTTTCTCTAGAACATAAAGGGATTTTTCTGGGGTTTTTTGGGAATCCTGAAATCTATCATTTGCATTGTCCTGAGGTCCTTCTCTCCTGGAGAGGTGGGGCAGGGGGGAGCATGAAATGAATAAATGAACCAGAACAGGAAGCGGAACTGTGGACTAGGGAGAGCAGCAGTGCTGAGGGAGCTCAGCCCTGGGGCTGGAGCTGTGGGGCTTTGGGAGGGCCCCGGAAGAACAAGGAACTTTCGGGTTAGCATCCGGGCCTCTCAGCCCCAGAGACGTGATGAGGAGCCTGAAGGAGCAAAGTGCCCTGAGACACTTTGGACTTAATATCCGTGGGTCTCTGTTTGCCCTTTTTACCCCCAGCTTGTTTCCAGCTGTTTCCAACTTCAAAAGGATTAAAGGATTGTGGCTTGCTTCAGGAGTTGGAGAGTAGGAGGGTATTTATGGTTGATCCCAAGGCTTAGGAGCCAGAGGAGGAAAGAAACCTTGATCCCAAGAAACAGGTGGGTACAGTGGAAATCAAAGCAGTGGGACAAACCCAGGAATTCTTGTGGAAAAAAGAATTAATTGACTCAAGGCAAAGAAGCCTAGCGAACAGCCATCTGGAAGCTGAGCCCCCACAGCAACCCCCTTCCCGTTACACCCCAGAGAACCCCTTCTCTAGGAACTACTCGCTAAGTACTGGGAGGGAGAGGTCTCTATTCCCATTCTCTAGGAAGTGGGGGAAGACCGAGGAGTCTGTTAAGGCTTCGCTCAGGGAAAAGAGACTCTGAAATCTCACCTTAGATTCTGGAGGGCATTTTCTGAAAAGAAATGTAGAGGTATTTATAAATAAAAAATAATGTAACAAAATAAAAAACATGCAGCTTTACCAGTTTCAGCTCAATATCGTTAAAGGATGAGGCAAATGAGAAAGACAGAGGCTGTAACAGGACAGACTGGAACTCAGATATATTGTATGTGATTCTTGAGTCAACAGGGTGGTGCCTGGCTGTGACCCAGAAAGTCTGAGCTTCTGGTGGTAAGGCCCAGGAATCTGCATTTTAAACAAAACTAGAAAACTTTAACATTCTTCTATAGGTTAATATTGGAGAACTACTGGTTTAGGTTTTATTATCTAGACATGTGGGTCCCTGGATGATAAATGAGAACAAGGATCCAATTATTTTCCAGAACTGTGAAGACTGAGCATTCACAAACAGGCCATAGTATTATAACTAAAACAAAACGAAATAAAACAAGAGCCCTCTTTACAAATGCAACGTCCCCAGCACACATAATCATTACTTTACTGCATGATAATTAGGCATAAATGTGAATCTGTGGACCATGTTCTTTAAAACATTTCAACCCAGCATTTCTGCAGTCAGTAGGAGACAGGCATGAGCTCCACAGCTGAAGAACACCCGGGTTCTTCAGGTGTTCAGGCTCTGGGTAGTTAAGTGGGCTGTTTCCTATATTTGAGATACTAGAGAAATGGGAAGTCATAACTCATCTCTTCCTTTCCTGGATAGAAGGTGGAGCCAGCCGCCATCTTGGCTTTCCTGTCCCACGCGAATGTCCTCTTACAGTCCTAGCCCCCTGATTCTCTCCCAGAACCTCATCACACTCATCATTGAGCTTCCCAGAGCCCTGGTTCTCCCTCCCCATGGCTTGTCTCGAGAGGGAATTGTGGTGGGACACCATGATGGGCAGTACAGGAGTGAAGATATGTTCAGGACTAGCCAATGTTCAGACGCAATGTGGCCAAGGGGACCAAAATGAAATTCCAGCATTGTTTGTGGTAACTCTGAATGGCTGAGGTAATGTAGCTTGGCATGGAAACAAGGTTCTGGGGACAGACTTGACTATACTCAACAGAGCCCAGTTCAGTTTCTTTGTGCTGTGGTAACTGGCAAGGCCCGGGAACTTCCTGGGACACTAGACATTGGGGCAGTATTTCCAGAGACGTTAGTAGGTTGTATGGGAGCATCCACAAGTCAGTCAGAATCTTTGCACTTAAGAGTAACCGTGCTCCATAAGAGCCTGATGGTGAAGCTTGGAGAAAAAATAATCAGAGCCCTTGTTTCTTCTCTAGCCAGTTGTCAAGTAGCATATGAAACCACGAGGGCATATGTTTTAAAAAGGCACATCTGTTTCTCCATGGGTGACCTTTGTTTTAGCGGGACTAAGTGGATGTGAGGATGTCTTTTGAAACAGGTCCTTTGCAGGAGTTTATCCTCGGTCTGAAAAACCCACAGACACATCACATGAGTATGCTTAGCTCCTGTCAAGTGATACTCTATGGCTCTACAGGGGAAAGAAAGGCCTTCAAGCAGCTGTGGTTTCTAGCCAAGTCTAAGCAATTTGGCAAGTTTACCGGGGCAGACTGCTAGATCATTCTTCTGAAGGTTGTCCCAGAACTGTGAAGGCTTTGACTCCAAAGACCTTATCCAAGAAGTCCCCTGAAGTCCCACACCATGGTGAACTCTCCAGTTATCTTGTTGGAGCAGATAAATGATCCTGTCAAGGCAAGACCCCATGGATGCAAGGGAAAGAGAACATTTTTAGTAGAAATTCAGTTATCACTTTACTCCTCTGCAAGAATGAAGGGGGGGAAATGTGTTAGTGCCAAAGAACTGAGTGTAATGGCTTCAGCTATGTGAACCTCTTTATACATCTTGGACCTTTTGAAGCTACGCTGTCCATGCCAAGATACACTTGGCCAATACAACCTGAGAAAACAAAGTTTTAAATAAAGCGTTCTGACATCTTTTTCTAATGACACATGCAATTTTGTAATATACCAAGCTTACGTCTTTCCTTCCAGCTTGGGAGAGTGCAACACCATATGTGTCTGGCCCCAAACCAGGAAGAAAGCTGGACTTGGCCTCACCCTTGGATTCTCTGTGGCAGCTGATCCAAGAGGCCTAGATGCAGAGAATCAATACATCGCCCTCTTAAGCTGAGAGGTTTGGGGGACCAGTTCCCGTTTCCGCGGTTCCTAAATTAGATAGGACTTAGGCTGGAAATGGGCGATGCTGTTGCAAAGTCATTCTGGACCCAAATGAAAGTGGGGTGAGTGATCCTTCGTGCTTCAGAAATGACTCAGGAAATCCAAAGTCACCTTTCTGTCGGGTGATCCCAGTAAGAGTTCCATTTTAGCAATGAGAGCCAAACTCAAGTTAATGTGATTTTCTACAGTTTAAACATTCTAATTAAATACCTGAATTTCTCTTTTTGGCAAAAAGAAAGCAGAACATTTATTTCAGTCATAGAAATGACCGTATCTTTGGCTTGTGTTAAAGACTGTTGGTCTCCCAAGCTCTGTTTGAAATTCACAACATGGGAATTTACAGAATTTTCATAAAAGCAATTGAAATTACAGCATCTCCATGAACTCCCAGGGTGTACTTCTATTAACAAAAGATGTTTTGCTTTACTCACACCTGCTCAGTTCTCTGTGGGGGCTCAAGCGATACACATTCCAATCAAGCAGCGTCAATAAAATCAAATAAAAATTAAGTTCCAAGGAATGGAATGGAGATAGGCAATATTACCACACAAAGTGCATTTGAAAAGGAGCTGAGCTATTGGAACTGGCTTTTTTTTAAGTAGAAAATCATTATAGAAAAATAAATTTTTCAACCATAAATCATACAGTGTTGACTGCATTAAATTCTCTGACAACTTTAACACATCTTCCTCCTGTTTCTGCATGGCATACATACACGTAGATACAGATGTATGGGGTATGGGGGGGACGGGGGTCAGGAAAGGACGCAAGGATGGGGAAGGCTTGGAAGAGGTTGGAGGAAAGAATAAAAACTAACAAAATGGGGGGCACCTGGGTGGCTCAGTGGGTTGGGCCTCTGCCTTCGGCTCAGGTCATGATCCCAGGGTCCTGGGATCGAGCCCCACATCAGGCTCTCTGCTCTGCAGGGAGCCTGCTTCCTCCTGTCTCTCTGCCTGCCTCTCTGCCTACTTGTGATCTCTGTCAGATAAATAAAGAAAAAATCTTTTTAAAAAAAAACTAACAAAATGGGAATTTTGTATTTGTCTTTGCATGTGACTGGAGAGAATTGAAGAAATTTCACAACATCTGCCTAAATTAATGTGTTTATGCTGATTAGATTATGGTCTTAAGAAAGGCAAACTCATGTTTTCTTTACTCTAAGTCTGTCAGATCCCACTTCCTTGAAGAGACCTTCTGTCTCCTGGGAAATGAGGTTGGAGCCTAATTCCGTCTAATTGCCAACACACTTGTATTTGTAAACAGTATCAATATTTCTAAGGCTGTGGTGTTGGCAGTGTTCTGAGAGTCACAAAGTATTGAAAGAGCCCTCCTGTGCAGGATATGATAGTGATAGTCACCCTCCCCCAACACACACACCCCCACGGACCACTTGCATTACAAGTAAAAGGCACAATCCTTTGTCTTTAAAGAGATTACTCCTTTTGAGGAGGAGGAAAATGACAGGAAAATTTTATTTGCAGGAGGGAAGTTCTTGGGTATTTACTATTTTTTAGCTGCCTTCGAAGGAAGGAGGATCCTTAAAGGGGACCCTTTGCTGAGTAAGGTGGCGGGTGTGGGGACAGCAGGGTGGGACAGAGCCTACAGCTTGCCTGGGAAAGGATGCATTGGATGGTGGGGAGAAGGGGGAGGTTCTGGAAGCAGGAAAGACTTGCTTGGATCTGTGAAGGGGAAGGATGGGGAGCAAGCTGGGGCCACTGCGACTGAGGAGAAGCTCTGGAAGGGGAGCAGAGATGTGCAATGAGAGCTTCACTGATTTCTCGTTCATCAAGTAATTCACTTGTCTGAACATCTTTGCTGAGCCCCTGCTGTGTGCCAGGCTCTGCGCTAGGCCGTGGAGATAAGGCAGACATCAAGCCTTAAGAAACTTCAGCGAAGTGTCTCACTTTTCACTGAGCCTCGTGGAGTCAGGTTTCTCCTGGAGAGGGTAGGGAAGTGCTTTGAGATGTTGCTAAGCCTGGCACAGGGTAAGACCATGGGAAGCTGCCACACCTGCCTTACTCATATTTTTTTTTTGGTGGGGGGTGTGGTGGGGAAGGGTGTCTATAAATGAAAAAGCCAACGTGTTGGCTCCTACTTGTCATAACTGACTTGGTAACCAAGAATTATAAGCATCTAAGTGTAGGAAGAAAATACACAGCTGCTCAGGAACGTGGAGGGAAGGGAATAGTTTGTTTTGGATTGGGTCGGTCACTTCTCCATGTGTTAAGGTGGTGTACTCAGTTAGCTTGTTCTTTCCCCTTGGTCTGGAATAGTCTTTGGAATTTAAGCCTCCAGAACTGCTGTCCTCAGTGGAGGTGTCCTAACAACCTGGTTGGGATGAGTGGTGAGGGTTGCAGTGATTTCCTAGTAATGATAAAGTTCCAGAAGTATGCAAATGAAGCCACAACAACTTTTTAAGTGCATAGCATGAAACCTTGGATACTTGGAAACAGCCCCACCCCACCAAAATTCTCAATCTTCTCTATCACTGACACGTGATGGTTTATGCTTGTGTTTACGCACCATTTAGCTGAGTATTCCTAAGCTGTGTGCTCTCTCCACTGTCACGAAACAGTTTCACAAAGAGGGCACCCATGGCAACCTGGGCCCATGTTACAACCAGTAAGTATGCCAAATATCTTTCTTATCAATTATACTCATAAAACAAAATAAATTTTGATTAACAGTAAGGATGTATTCAACCAGTAACTTCAGGGAATATAATATTACCGACCCTTTCTCAGAGCCAGTACTTTTGGGAACCCATCGAGCCTTCCTGTCTGCTTGCCTCACTTGGTAAACGTTGTCCAAAGATAAAATGGAAGACAAAATAGTCCTCATGCTAAAGACCATTTGGATGGGGGAAGCTGGGCCAAATTATATGAACTCAAGGCAGCCACTGGAAGTTGCTCTAAAAATAAATAAGTAAACAAACAGGCTGGGTCTCAGAGTGTCTTGTTGATAGTGAACTCTTTGTGAAAAGACCAGGTAAAGAAAAAAAAATTCCAATAATTGAAGGTTCTGGTAAGCCAGGGACAGATAATTCTAGGTTTTTCTATGTCTCACTGCCCAAATATGGATAGGAGGTCAGGACCCTGAACTATCAAACATTTGACATAATGTCCACTCTTTCTCAGCTTGTAGGTACCCAGCCTGGGTTAATTGATTTAAAAGGCTCACTTCCTAGCATATCTGGTTCCTTAATGCTTCACCCATTTAGTGTTTGAAAACAGTCGGTAACCACCTTGAGTAAGGCAGCCCCACCTGCCCAATAAACTCACACCCACCTTATAGAGTGGGTATTGATAAAAATAATAAAATATTTTATCAATAAAATAATGATAAAAATAAAAATAATGACTCTTGCAAGATGTTTGAATGAAATGGTTCTTTTGAGAGGTAACACAATGCAGGACGTTTGGAGCTAGATGACCTAGGCTCAAATTTCAACTCCAGCATTTACAAGCCATGACCTTGGGTAAACACTTGACTTCCAGGCTTCACTTTTTTTCATCAGCAAATACAGACATGTTCAGAAAATACTGCATATGCTGGGATGTGGACAGGGGGCCCAGAAAGCCATTGTACAGGGCCTGGCTTGGATACCACATCATCTGATAGAAAGTCTTTAAAGTCATCTTTCTGTTACCCTTTCCCAATCGATCAGTTATAATTATTTTCTGAGTATTGGGTGGACAACTATACATACCAAGCTCTACGATGTGTTACTGTTCTCTATTATATAAGGGCGTTCTGGTGCGCACCATGGGTACACCTGGAGAAAATCAATTCTCATGCACATGTGGCCTTTCTAGCTACGTGATCCATATTTTGGTGCTCAGTGATGGCCAAATTCTAAAGTCTTCATGTCGGCCAGTTCTTGAAAGTGGCTCAAAACTCATTTCTTGCAGGGTAAGAGGAGATGTGGGTCTGGGCTCCGTTCCTGAAGGCAGAGTGACCGTGGAAGGCAAGGTGCTCTGGCCTGGGAGCCAGTACCAGGGGGAGCACGCTGCCTGGCTTGGAGCCACCGTGAAGCCACGTGAGAGAGGACAAGCGATAAATGGAGCGGAGGAAGGAAGCCAGAGGTCAGCCTGATGGAAACCCTATCAGACCACAGGTCAAAGGAGCAGGAAACAGGTCTTGGGCCACGACCCGGGACAATCAGGAGCAGCTGCGGAAGGGAAGTGGCTGGCAAGACGGACCAAGGCAAGTGTGTCAGGATGTAGCCTGAGAGCACATGCCCGGAGGATGTGGGAGCCTTTGGGATCGGGGCCAGCCGCACGCTGTGGGAACAGGCCTTCTCTCGTAGAGGTTTGCAGCAGTATTTACTCCATTGAATAGTCCAAATGAGTAATTTCTTCAGAAACACAGATCTTTTGAAGTTTGAGAGTGAAAGGAGCAGTCCCAAAGGATAAACTCTGATGCCTTCCCTTCACCGGGCCTCCACACCTTAACTACCAAAAGTCCTTTGAAATGAAACTGTGCTCTGGGGCTCCTGGGAGGCTTAGTTAAGCCTCTCACTCTTGGTTTCGGCTCAGGTTGCAATCTCAGGGTCATGAGATCGAGCCCCGCACTAGGCTCTGCACACTCAGTGTGGTCTGCCTCAAGTTTCTCCCTGTCCCTCTCCCCTCCTTCTCTTCTGTCTTTCTAAAATAAATAGATAAATTTTAAAAAATGAAATGACATTTTGCTCATCAGGTACATGAGCAATGCTGGTGGGCACTGAAGCTGAAGTTGAACAGGCCAACCTCGTGCCAATCCAGGGTCTTTATTCCCTTCCCCTCAGCACCATTCTGCCTTCCAAACCACTCACCTTAGGAACAGTAACAGCAATGGCTGTGCCCCCATGTGGAGCTGTAGCACACCCTAATGCCTTCACTTGCACTGGATTGTTGCAATCTTTGCAACAATCGCAAAGGGAAAGTATTATTATTATTATTTTTTAAGATTTTACTTATTTATTTATTCGACACACAGAGAGGGATCACAAGTAGGCAGAGAGGCAGGCAGAGAGAGAAGGGGAAGCAGGCTCCCCACGGAGCAGAGAGGCCGATGCGGGGCTCGATCCCAGGACTCTGAGATCATGACGTGAGCTGAAGGCAGAGGCTTAACCCACTGAGCCACTCCGGCACCCCAGGAAAGTATTATTATTATTATTCCCATTTTATGGATGAGGAAACTGAGACTCGTAAAGATTAAGCAACTTGCATGAAGTCCCATAACAGGCAACCGGGCAGACCTGGGAATTATATCCACATCTGTCTGACACCAAAGCCCAGGCTTTTTGCCCTATGCTGAGGTTCCAGTAAAAAGGGGTTACAGCAACACGTGGATGAATTACACCCAGTGAACCTAAGTTTTAGGCCAGATGCTACTATGAGGATTAACACTTTAAGATGTTTTCTCTTCGATTGTGGAACAAAAGTGTGTGTCCCAAACTAGAAGGACGGGAGTCAGCGGGAAGGAGGGCTGGCGGATGGAATGGGTGAAACTGTAGAAGGCCAGCAGATTGATTATCTTCTGAGTATGACCGGAGTAGGTGATCTGCAAAGGTCGGTAGGCTCTGACCCACTTCTTCCAGAGATCCGGGAGGAGGACCGGCTCAGGGCTGCCTGGGCCCCCTGCCAGCCCTATTTTCAGAATTTGCACATATTTGGCCAGCTTTCTTATCAGCTTACCCTGTGGCCTGGAACCCCATGAGACCTAAGACAGATGCGTACTTGGACGCCTTTCCTCCCGCTGTCCATCCTCTGTCCTCCCTCTGAACCTTTCCCCTTCCTCCAGCCTTTTCCTCATCTGGCCCATGTGATGTTGCTGCTAACAATAACAGCCAACGCTCCCGTTATATTTACTATCCAAACACTCAGCACATCTCAACTCATTCCATTCTATTTTCCTAAGCACTGTAGAATTTTTTCTTAATAATCCTCTCTGTGCCATCATCCCAAAGAACATTCTTAGGTTCCTTATGTCATTTCTTGCTTCTGATAACAGTGCTTTTGACAACAAAACATGTCACTAGAATGAGTCCTTTGTCAGCAGAGGAACAGTGTTGACCTCTCTGCAGAATTCTTCTGTCACCCCTGCTTTGCCTTTCCTCCCTCCCAACTCACATCCCAAGCACCCTGCATTTGCATCGGCCACATTTTCTAGGCCTTTCCCGGGGCTTGCCTGGGAATTAACTTCTGTTTTCTCCCATTACCTGGTTTTCTTCTCAACCACATACTTGCAGAATGGTGACTGTCCCTCAAAATTGGCTCCAAATGTTGCTTCTTCTATTTATTTATCTTTAAGGGGTAAGGTCACCAGCCCTGAAACCTGATGCTGGCCACAAACAAAATGGTCTCCTCTCCCGATCTCTGCCTCTGCTGTTGAATACCATGTAAGCTGGGAATGACCATAAAATTGTGACAGTTGTACTCCACACCCTGTCACACATCTCCCACTAAGGAAGGTCCATGGGCCATGTCGAGGCTGCTCCCTGAGAGAGCACCCGACTGACTTCCATGGACCTTGCTGGACCAAGGAATGGAACAAAGAAAATCTTTACAGCGCACCCTGAGTCACTGTGAAACATGTGCCATCTTTTTCCTGGTTTTGGTAAGTAGGAGGTGTGCTGAAATGAGGGGTCATAAATTTGGGAGCTGAGAGGAGATGACTTAGATTTAATAGAGCAAACTGCTACATGAAATCTGTCTTATTAAAGCTAATTAAAGGAAGTGGAAATAGTCATCCATTATCAGAATCTAGCTCTCCAAGGAAGAGCTTGTGAATATGAATTTACAAATGTATGTACAAATCTGTGTGTGGATACACGGTAGTATGTGTGTAGATCTGTAGCATGTGTTTGCATATATATATATATATAAAATCTTCTGATTCTAAACACTGAGCCCCAAAAGGATTTTTTTGATTTTTAAATTTATTCATACAAAGAACATTAGAAAGATATGGAATCGAGTGATATCCCATAGTGTGGTGAATGTCTATTGTTGTCAAAAAGACTCACAATGCTTTGGAGACAGTAAGGTGGCTTTTGCATAGAGTCTGGCAAGAGTTTTGTATTGGGGCGCCTGGGTGGCTCAGTGGGTTAAAGCCTCTGCCTTCAGCTTGGGGTCCTGGAATCGAGCCCTGCATTGGGCTATCTCCATGGTGGGGAGCTTGCTTCCCCCCTCTCTCTCTGCCTGCCTCTCTGCCTGCTTGTGATCTCTGTCCGTCAAATAAATAAATAAAATCTTTTTTTTTTTTTTTTAAAGAGTTTTGTATTTACCTCAAGCTCTTTATATTTTATATTCGAGCTCACCAACTGAATGGATCCCAGCTTCCACCCATTACTCCCATGGCTTTGGGAAAGCTGGGATCAAAGCCTAGGTAGGACCCTTCTGATTAGTTTCTGCTCTTATGAGGGGAGCTGAACTCCTGGGATGCAAGCGCTCAAAGAACAATTAAAGGTGAAGAGAGAAGAGAAAAAGAAGCTTCTTCAACGGAGATGGACTTTGAACCATACCAAAAGATTTGCAGGTCAAATCACCATATACTAGCCTAGAATGTTAGCCAGAGTGTTAACACGGATCATTACTGCTGTAAGCTACATAGAGAAAGTGTCTGTTTATTGGTTTAGGCAATGAGGATGTGAAGTAGGAGGAGCGAAGGCGATGTCTTGAAAGGCGCGGGTCACCTGTACTGTCTGTGGGCGGGGTCGCTTTACCACAGCACCGCAAGCTGTATTTGGGTATGCCGGAGGTGGCAGCTCAAGCTGAAACAGCTGGTTTGAAAAGCATTTGTCAGTGTGTTCTAAGCATCATGCCGCTTTCGTCTGTCCTGGGACAGAATGAGTATTTGGGGAATTTATCCTAAGAGAAGGGAAAACCAAATGCACAATTTCCATTGCATCTTGACTTTCCAAAGCAAAATCTTGGCCATAAAGTGGAATGTTTAACAGGAAGGAAACGGTCAAGTAAATGAGGTACAATCGCTAGGAAATATGTTAAGGCCATTTAAAACATAGGCTAGGTAGTAACCCCCAAAACAAAGCTTAAAAGGCATGGGTTGGTGACTAAGCTGTTGGCCCTGGTGTTGGAACGCGCGTTGCTCCGTAGGTGCTCGAGCTAGATCAAACTTTGCAAACTAATACATTTCTGCTTTGCGCGCCGGTTCCTTATTAGATCCCACCAACAGGGGGCGCTGGAGGGGACTCGAAGGCGGGAGTGGGGAGAAGGGCAGGAGGAAAAGGGCAAGACTCTTCCTTACGCGCCTATCAGTTACTCCGCCAGGGACAGTGGTTGATTTCATCAGTTCCAACTCTTTACCGAAGTCCATCACCTCTCCTCTCAGAACTGTGAGCCCAGCCCTAGGTGGGGTTCCCATCCCAGAGGTCTGGGTCTCAGTTTTGCAGCACCTCCCCCAAGCTTCTAGGTTCTCATTACTCTGACCCCTTCCCTTTGTTCCTCCAACTCTGGGGGTAGTAGCTGCTTCCTGCACTTACCATGTCTGTTTTATTTCAGAGTCCTCAGCGCTACAATACGTGTTTACCTGGTTTCTTATATTAAATTCGCTCTGCTAAATCGTTAGTGTTGTTTCCCCTTTCCTGGTCGACTAGAAAAATCTGGGAATATAATTGTATGTATACTGAATGTAACCATATGAAATTATTTAAAAACGAATGTATAGGGAAAAGTATTGTAAGGAAATTTACAAAATGCTCATAGTGGTTGTATTAGAGAGTTAATCTCAGGACTGATTTTTATTTTCTTCCTTCATCCATATTTTCTAGATTTCTTGGTAATGTGATTACATTACTTTCATAATAAAAACATACATTTATTTATATACATATAAAAGAGAGGATTTGATTCCCAGTAAAAGAGTATGTAGCCTGAAGAGAGCTTGGTCTGTAAAACTAGATGAATTATAATCTGAGTAATGAAAAGTGATTAAAAATGTGACCCCAATTCCACTTGGGGGGGGAGGGGTGTCTTTTTAAAAAGAGGAGCAGTTCAGGAAGGTTGGAGTGAAGCCAGTGGAGTCACCGCTCTCCCAGAAGGGAAAAGGGTATATATAATTCCTAAATAATAAAAACGGGAAGGTTGATGTGACTCTCCAGCAAATTCTACAGCAGCCTATTACACAGATGACTCAAGAATCCTGGGAAGAAGTCTGGATTTACAGAGACCAGATTATGCCAAATTCACTTCATTTCCTTTTTTGTTGATCTTATATTTATTTATTTATTTATTCATTCATTCATACAGCAAACATTTATTACATGCCTATTATGTTCTAGGAACTGTCTTGGCAATGAAGATAGAAAGATGAGCTTCGATTAAGGGAGACAGGTATGTGACATTTAGATGCTGTCAACATATATCCTAGGAAACAAATCAGTCTAATTTAAGCTTTTAATTTTGCTCAGTAATATGCAAAACAGACATCTGTACTTCATACCTGAACCTCCCACAGCCCTATTCCTCTCCCCCACTTCTCTGGGGGTGCTCCTTTACAGTGACCGGGGATGACTAGAGAGGGCTTGGGATATAGCAGGGATTGGCGTGGGTGGGAGTAAGGGAAGGTTCAGGGGTGGGGCAGGGTTAGGCACCATCTGGCAGCCAAAACACAGAAAACCAGGCGCCATATGTTTTTCACACTTGCTCATCACAGCAGGAGCCATCAATCATTCCAAATAAGATGTCTGCTCCTTCTCTTGATTTCACATGAATCTCGAATGGTGCACATATCAGATTCTCTTAATTCTCCCTTAAAGTTGCAGTGGTCAAATGCATTTACTCTTGTAATAAAAAGATTTAGCTATTTAGTAAGGGGACTTATTCCATTTTCAGTAGAGATATTCTTGCTTTTTTGGTTTTCTTTCATATTTGGTTGTCCTTATTGATTTACTATACATAGGACATCTGAGTGGGGGAATATTTTGTCTATAATATGATCCTTTATTCTCAGCTCTAGACTCAAAAATTTCTAACTTTTTAAATTTTTTTTGTACTCTTTGTTGTATACACACATCTTAGGTAATATTCTAATATTCTAAAGCTTCATTATAGGGGCACCCGGGTGGCTCAGGCTGTTAAGCATCTGACTTTTAATTTCAGCTCAGGTCATGATCTCAGGGTCATAACATCTAGCTCCATGTTGGGCTCTACACTGAGCATGGAGCCTGCTTAAGAGTCTCTCTCTCTCTCTCTCACTCTTTCAAAAAAAAAAACAAAACACAAAACAAAACCCCAAACACTAAAAATCCATTATAATGATGGTTGAGAGGGCAAGACTAAAGGCTAACTCCCCTGTAGATTTTTCTCTATCTTTATAATTTTTTCCCTCTGATGATGAAGAACTCACACCCATAAAAATTATAAGCCATTCGGAAGCAAATGAAGTGGATGGTGAAAGTCTCCCACAATTAGCAGTGGAGGGTATGGGAGAGGGGATAAGGGAGAAGGTTTGGTTGAGCATGACAGTTGGTAATTAATAGTGATTTCCCTTTTTTGAAATGGCTAAATTAATAGGCTACATCAAAATACTCTTCTTCAAAGTAGGCAAGATTCCCAAGCAATCCTTGGTAATAAAATGTGGTAAAGACTCTAGTGGAAGATCAAGAAGAAAATGAAGATCATCGGGGCAGAGGGAGAGAGGAGTGTGGGGTGGATGTGAGGCTGAAGATTGGAGCTAAATCATGACTCCATGTTGTCATCCTCAGCATTAAACAACAAAACAACAACCAACTTATGTATACCCTACCACATTTCAAAACAAATGTACCCTATAAAAAGGAATGCAATACAAGAAGAGAAAGTAAAAACAAGTACGTGGTGAACATGGGGCAAGAGATTTAGAGTGGGAAAAATAAGATTAGCTCATGAGTGAGGTTGATCCAAAAATCAACATTTATTAAAATAATATACATAAATATATATAGGAGTTTTTATGCATTTGCTGAAAATGGGTTACAAGTTCAGTTCCAAGTTTCAGACACATTCAAAAAAAGAGAACTCTGATCTTATTGTCAATTACTTAATCACTTACTTAATTTACTTAATTATTTAACTAGTGAAATGTATAAACCAATTGCCAAAGTAAAGCACAACCCTTCCTGGTATTGATACTAGAGGGACCAATTTTTCCCCATGGGTCTTTATGAAAGAAGGCACTGAGTAATCCAGCGATAACTCTCCCAACTGCCTTTCAAAGTAAAAAAAGACAATGAGGGGCGCCTGGGTGGCTCAGTGGGTTAAGCCTCTGCCTTTGGCTCAGGTCATGATCCCAGGCTCCTGGGATTGAGCCCACATCGGGCTCTATGCTCGGCAGGGAGCCTGCTTCCCCCTCTCTCTCTGCCTACTTGTGATTTCTGTCAAATAAATAAAATCTTAAAAAAAAAAAAAAGACAATGAGTTCTTTGATGCTATTTCTTGTATCAACTGTCAAAAGGACTGAAGACAAAATACCATCACCCAATTCAGTATAAGAAAGTCTATGGGAATAAAAATTATAAGGTACGAGTGTGGACGTTATTCTGGGGAAAATTTTGAGCAATAGTTCTAATTCCTTCCGATTTGTATTCTACTTGTGAAAACTCGCTGCAAAAACACATCTATGCAAAGACTGTGCTTTGTTCCAGGCTATGCCAGCCCTGGGAATCAGCTGCTTCGATCTCCTGCGGGGAGGAGGCCTCCCTTCTGGCTCCACTACCATGTCCACCCAGGCCATCATCCCCGGAGCTGCTACCAGTCTGGTCAGTGAGAGAGCACAGCAGAGAGGAGGGGGCAACCTATTCCTGCAAGAAGCAATAGTCCTGGAATAGAGTTCCGTGGACCCGGTCAAAACTTTCTTAGAGCTCTACTGAGACCTGGGAGTCTTCTACTCTGACCTTCCTTCATTCCTTTCTCCTTTCATTGGCATCAGACCTGCACTGGGGTCTAAAGGTTCTCCCTGCCTTCTCCCTCCCCTTTGTTCTCCAGTAAATCTCAGTACCTGCTTTTCAAAGGAACTAACCCACATGCACTGACCATTCAAAGTCCTGTGGCAGCCAGGGATCCTGCTTGCATGGAGGTTACATTTTAGTGGCAAAAGACAGACTATAAAGAAGATGACAAACCTGAGACTGAGGTGGTTCTCAGACAGTAATCAGTACTGTGAAGAACACCAAACAGAGAGAGATGATGAAGAATGACGCAGAGACTGTTTTCGATCAAATAGTCAGCATGGTCTCATTTTTTAAGCATGTAGCTAAGCGTCAGAGGGTGCCACGGGGGACCAGAGGTCTGGGTGTTTAAGGACTGAGGGGGTGTGGTTTATGCAGAGAGGGACCAGAACAGTTGGAGGGGGTCACATCAGCACTGTAGAGGGGGCAAGGTGTGGGGGTCCTGGGGAGGAGTTCAGATTTTATGTTAATTGTGATAAGAAAGTAAAAAGAATGGCTTTAATTTTAGGGGCCTTGCAGACCTCCTAAAACTTATCCATAGGATACAGAATTAAATTTTAAATAGAAATGCATACATGTTAGGCAATTTTCCATAAATATGATCTCACCTTTTAACAAATAAGTTATTTTTGGACATATGATGTATGTTTACGGTAAAAAGAAGTGCTAAGGATACAGAAAAATACAAAGAAGGAAATAAAATCATCTTAAATGGCACTACTTAGAGGAGACTATTGATATTTGAATAAACATCCTTCATGCTTATATTTAACATCCCTTATGTTAATTTCATATAGATACAAATGGATGTACATACATACTTGTATATGTACTACGTACGTTTATTTACTATGGATTTTGTCACTCCTCAACATGTTTTTGGACATATAAAATTTTTCATTGATTCTAAGATGCCTTTTTCTTTTTCAGTTAGAAATCTTTTTTTAGGGACGCCTGGGTGGCTCAGTTGGTTAAGCAGCTGCCTTCGGCTCAGGTCATGATCCCAGCGTCCTGGGATCGAGTCCCACATCGGGCTCCTTGCTCCGCAGGGAGCCTGCTTCTCCCTCTGACTCTGCCTTCCACTGTGTCTGCCTTTGCTCGCTCTCGCTCGCTCTCTCTCTGACAAATAAATAAATCTTTAAAAAAAAAAAAAATTAAAAAAAAAAAAGAAATCTTTTTTTATATTTATTTTTAAATTTTTTATAATTTTTAAAAGTTTTTAATAAACATATAATGTATTATTAGCCCCAGGGGTACAGGTCTGTGAATCACCCGGTTAGATGCCTTTTTCTTAAGGGTTTGACTGATTGATTGATTGATTTGGAGAGTGCGCATGTGTGCCCTGGGGCAGAGGGAGAGGAGGGAAGATAATCTTTTTTTTTTTTTAATTTTTATTATTATTATTTTTAAATTACTATTTTTTTAAAGGTTTTATTTATTTTATTTGACAGACAGAGATTACAAGTAGGCAGAGAGGCAGGCAGAGAGAGAGGAGAGGAAGCAGGCTCCCTGCTGAGCAAAGAGCCCGATGCGGGGCTCCATCCCAGGACCCTGGGATCATGACCTGAGCCGAAGGCAGAGGCTTTAACCCACTACAGACAGAGATCACAAATAGGCAGAGAGGCAGGCAGAGAGAGAGGGGGCTCCCCTCTGAGCAGAGAGCCCGATGTGGGGGCTCGATCCCATGACCCTGAGATCATGACCTGAGCCGAAGGCAAAGGCTTTAACCCACTGAGCCACCCCAGGCACTCCGAGGGGAAGATAATCTTAAGCAGACTCCTGAGCTCGGAGCCTGATGCAAGGCTTGATTCTGGGCGTGATCCCAGACTGAAACTGATGACCTGATGACCTGAGCTGAAATCAAGAGGCGGATGATTAATTAACTAACAGAGCCACCCAGGTGTCCCTAAAAGAGCCTTTTAATAAAAAGACATTTTGCACTCCTGGAATGGGGCAGCATCTGAACACACAGTGCGTGGTCACACAGCAGCCTTGCAGGCACGTTCACAAAAATATCAAAACATAAAGAATGGGTGCTAGTGACGTAGAAGAAAATCCATGAGCAAGAGGTGAGTTTCCTTTTAGCTCTCAAGACCCACATGATTGAGGGAGGAGGATGGAAGGTTTGTTGGAAGCAAATCTGAAATGGTTTATCAATATTCCCCCAGCACAAGTCCAAAACCGATTGATGCTACATAACAGCAAAACCCGCTGAGGAGCCCATGGTTTTCTCTCTTCCAGTCATTCTTAAGAAACTCAGCATCCAGACACTCTTAAAAGCATTGAGAAATGCATGGACATTGAGAACTCTAAGTTAAGAGGCCTTCAGAAGCTCTGGAATCTAAATATGAAGAAGTTCCAGAAATATATGAAATTTTTAAAGATTTTTAAAATTCATTTGAGAGAGAGCAAGTGAGCCCATGAGCAGGGGTCATTGCAGAGGAGAGTGAGAAGCAGGTTTCCTGCTGAGCAGGGAGCCGGATGCAGGTCTTGATCCCAGGACCGTGGTGGGGTCACGACCTGAGCTCAAGGCAGACGCTTAACCAACTGAGCCACCCAGGGGCCCTCAGACACATACTAATTTATTATGCTTATATTTTTCTTTCATGCATGCACAGGAGTATATATAAAAATATGCCTGGGGCGCCTGGGTGGCTCAGTGGGTTAAAGCCTCTGCCTTCGGCTCAGGTCATGATCCCAGGTCCTGGGATCGAGCCCCGCATTGGGCTCTCTGTTCCACAGGGAGCCTGCTTCCTCCCCTCTCTCTCTCTGCCTCCCTCTCTGCCTACTTGTGATTTCTCTCTCTCTGTCAAATAAATAAAGTCTTTAAAAAATATATATATGCCTAACTCGAAAAGTGCTAATAAGTATTAAATAAAAATTCTAGGTAACAAGAAAGTACTTTGTCTTAATTTACAGCATTTATTTTTCCTAGTATCATAAAATAATGATGCATCTGAAAAATGATGGTATCTCAGATTTGAATAAATACAAGAGACTCTCATCCTTTCATTTTAAGGTTGCTTTCATATTCTGCTGTGTGTTACATTCCATAATTTGTGGGACCAGCCCTCTATTAATGGACATTTGGGTCATTCTGATTTTTCTCTACTATAAACAATGCTGCAGCAAATATTCCTGTGCAGACAGTTTTCACACTTGTGTGATTTTCTCTTTAGGACAATAAACCAAAATTCTGAGAAGTGTCAAGTTGCAGGGATATTAAAGTGATGTCCCTTGACTGGTTGTGACTGGAAAGCCAGGGCTCTCAGAGCCAGCTCTGGGAAGGGCACGCCAGGGAAATGAAAGGTCAGCAAGCTGTGATGGGAGTAGGTTCTCTCTTGTGAAGACCAAGGCGCTCACTCAATGGGGGTTTGCCGTCCCTGGAAGCCAGTCTACTTCTTTCTGGAGTTGTCTAAAGGGCGACACCGTGGGCAGAGCAAGGTTGCCTGACCATTCATTCATTCGTCTGTTTCTTCCACAATGCTACTCTGTCCAGCTATTGTGCCAAATGCTAAGTGACAAGATAGCAATGGTCCTGCCCTGTGGGAGATGACGATACCTTGTAAGCCACACTAAGAACTTTGAACTTGAACCGCCAAGTCTTTTGTTCTCTCTTTTAATCCCCAAAGCCTTAAAAGATCTGAAACAGAGAAATGTCACAATTGGATTGATTTAGTTTCTCTGAATCAAAATGCTTGACATTTGATAAAGTTGAACAGGTGGCAGGAACGGGAGCCCACCATTGGGACCCATCTGTCTGGAGGCAGGGAATCTTCCTGGAGCGTTTGAACCAACTGTACTATATGGGGAAATGTTGCAGAGACCTTTCTAAAACAGAGGTGGGAGGTGAGGAGTTCCTTCTTTTTCACAATCCATCATGTCTGAGTGCAGCTGATCAGGATTTGTAAAGTGAGAAAGAGAAGCCTTCCAGATGGCCAGAAGGACTATCCCTTGTATTTATTCCTTGGTTACCTCGGCCTTACCACCCCTTATCCCAGCCTTTGTATATGCTGTTCTTACCTGGAGAACTCGTCTTCCTGTTGGCCTGGCTAGCTCAAGCTGATCTTGAACTCTATGGTATAATGCTCAGGAGAAACCACCTCCTGAGCGAGGCCGGTGCTGGCGCTGTGTTCCCACGGCACATTATGTCCTTTATCACTATTTACTTAGCATACTTCAGAAAACTCACTTCAAGGGCCACCACCACTGTGGTTGGATGGGTCATGCCTAGAAGTGGGACACCATTTCTATTGCACTGTATGTGAAAAATGTCCCCTGAAGTTGGCCAGTGCCTACCCTGCGTGGCTGTCCTCTCCACCCTGTTTGCCTATTTTTATTATATGTCTTCCCCACTAGATTGTCAACTTCAGAATGTCTTGGACCATGGCTTCCTGCTCATGATTTTCCTCTCGACACCTGACACTATTGCTGGTAACTATTGGTACTTCATGTTTTCTTTTTTTAAGATTTATTTATTTATTTGAGAAATAGAAAGAGAGAGTGCAGGGGGAGGGGCAGAGGAAGAGTCTCAAGCAGACTCTGCTGAGCACAGAGCCTGACTCGGGGCTCGATCTCATGACCTTGAGATCACTACCTGTGCTGAAACCATGAGTCAGTCACTTAACACACCGCGCCACTCGAGCGCCCCAGTGCTTAATGTTTTCTAACTAAAACAACAAATCTATCCTTGTTAATGCAGATAACCTTCTCACTTGGATTTATGATACCTAAATTTTTCCAAGGCAATGTGTTTGTAATTAGATTTAAATTGGTAAGCTTCTCACCGCATCTTTGCGTAACTGGGTCCTTCCCCATTTCCTAATGACCTTTATCAAACTCCTCACTGGAAGGAGAAGCCTCACAGTCCCAGAACATGAGTGAAGACCACTTTTTTAAAAAAAATTATTTATTTGAGAGAGAAAGATAGTGAGCATGAGCAGGGGGGAGAGAGAAACCGGCTCCCTGCTGAGCCAGGCGCAGGGCTCCATCCCAGACACTGGGATCATGACCTGAGCCAAAGGCAGACACTTAAGCTTAACCGGCTGAGCCAGCCAGGCGCCCTGAGCTAAGATGAGTTTTAAGGACTCAGCAATCCACTGATAGAGGATGAAAGGAGAAGCTTCTCCCTGGTGGGAGCCAACGTCCAGTCCGATAGAGAAAGTTTCACCCAACACCATAGGTTTCCGGCTCAGTGGCCCCCTGCCCTCCCCACCTACAAGGGAGTCTGGCACATGGCTGGTAATAAGCAAGAGTGGAGAGGGAACAGGCAACCAGGGTCATAACACAACTCTAAAAGAAGTTTCTGTCAAATGCTGAAATTAAGGCATATTGTGCTTATCCAGCTGGAAATACCTACATATGAAATAAAGGCTATTTTGGGGGGGGTCTATTGTGCTAGTCACTAGAGTTGAATAAAAGTAAATTATGCCTTACCCCTATTCTCCTGGAGACTCTGCATATACCTAATTTTGGGGAAAATTTCCATTTTGGTGAATGCCACTATCTCAGAAATGGTGACCCCCTCCCCACCGAAGGAGGAATGCCTCGCTTCCCTCACAGCTTCAGGCAGGACCCAGTGCTGGCTTCCGCCTTCAGTCCCCAGAGATCCGCAAAGACAAATGATATATGGAAACAGAAGAGATAATGTGTCCTGTTAGAAGGACAAGGTAAGAATTCAGGGAAATTGTGTCCTGCTTCCTCCTTTCATAATTAAAGCAAACTCCACTTTCACCCCCATACCCTACAAAAAAGCCTTGTAGCTAGAACACCCCTGAGGAAAAGGAGAAGAGCATGAGTTAAAAGAAAGTTCTGGTTGGGCTCATGTTGGTTTGGAGAAGGCAGCAAGATGCCCACTGGGTTAGCTGGCAGCTGGAAATCTGGGACTGTGATTTGATGATTAGGGTCCCAGAAAATGGATTTGTTAGCCAATAGAGAGGGGGAGGGGAACGGATAACAAATTCTTGGAAGGTTCTTTCATGACTAATCACCTGCCTGGCAATATAACATAACCAGAACCAAACTGCCTGTCTTCAAGGACCCAATCAATGGAGAGTGAAAGGTGTCCTTACATTTGAAAAGTAAGAGGAATAATCTGCATCTAAGAAATTCACAATGAAAATGGTCTGAAGTGATAAATCTTTGGTAGAAAACATGCTAAAGATGTGTGTAAATATGTGATTATTTGCAACACAATTGAGGAATGTTTTCTTCCATCTGAAATTAAACTTTGCAATTTAAAACAATCTGATGAAAAGGCCATTTATTCAATGAGAAAGCTATTTCTGTGCAATATGAATCATCTTTTTTTTAATTTTTTTATTTTTTATAAACATATATTTTTATCCCCAGGGGTACAGGTCTGTGAATCACCAGGTTTCCACACTTCACAGCACTCACCAAAGCACATACCCTCCCCAATGTCCATAATCCCACCCCCTTCTCCCAAACCCCCTCCGCCCAGCAACCCTCAGTTTGTTTTGTGAGATTAAGAGTCACTTATGGTTTGTCTCCCTCCCAATCCCATCTTGTTTCATTGATTCTTCTCCTACCTACTTAAGCCCCCATGTTGCATCACCACTTCCTCAAAAGACTCTACTCCAAAACTGCTAGAACTTATACAGGAATTCAGTAAAGTGTCAGGATATAAAATCAATGCACAGAAATCAGTTGCATTTCTCTACACCAATAGCAAGACAAAAGAAAGAGAAATTAAGGAGTCAATCCCATTTACAATTGCACCCAAAACCATAAGATACCTAGGAATAAACCTAACCAAAGAGGCACAGAATCTATACTCAGAAAACTATAAAGTACTCATGAAAGAAATTGAGGAAGACACAAAGAAATGGAAAAATGTTCCATGCTCCTGGATTGGAAGAATAAATATTGTGAAAATGTCTATGCTACCTAAAGCAATCTACACATTTAATGCAATTCCTATCAAAGTACCATCCATCTTTTTCAAAGAAATGGAACAAATAATGCTAAAATTTATATGGAACCAGAAAAGACCTCGAATAGCCAAAGGGATATTGAAAAAGAAAGCCAACGTTGGTGGCATCACAATTCCGGACTTCAAGCTCTATTACAAAGCTGTCATCATCAAGACAGCATGGTACTGGCACAAAAACAGACACATAGATCAATGGAACAGAATAGAGAGCCCAGAAATAGACCCTCAACTCTACAGTCAACTAATCTTTGACAAAGCAGGAAAGAATGTCCAATGGAAAAAAGACAGCCTCTTCAATAAATGGGGCTGGGAAAATTGGACAGCCACATGCAGAAAAATGAAATTGGACCATTTCCTTACACCACACACAAAAATAGACTCAAAGTGGATGAAGGACCTCAATGTACGAAAGGAATCCATCAAAATCCTTGAGGAGAACACAGGCAGCAACCTCTTCGACCTCAGCCACAGCAACATCTTCCTAGGAACAACGCCAAAGGCAAGGGAAGCAAGGGAAAAAATGAACTATTGGGATTTCATCAAGATCAAAAGCTTTTGCACAGCAAAGGAAACAGTTAACAAAATCAAAGGACAACTGACAGAATGGGAGAAGATATTTGCAAACGACATATCAGATAAAGGACTAGTGTCCAGAATCTATAAAGAACTTAGCAAACTCAACACCCAAAGAACAAATAATCCAATCAAGAAATGGGCAGAGGACATGAACAGACATTTCTGCAAAGAAGACATCCAGATGGCCAACAGACACATGAAAAAGTGCTCCATATCACTCGGCATCAGGGAAATACAAATCAAAACCACAATGAGATATCACCTCACACCAGTCAGAATGGCTAAAATCAACAAGTCAGGAAATGACAGATGCTGGCGAGGATGCGGAGAAAGGGGAACCCTCCTACACTGTTGGTGGGAATGTAAGCTGGTGCAGCCACTCTGGAAAACAGCATGGAGGTTCCTCAAAATGTTGAAAATAGAACTGCCCTATGACCCAGCAATTGCACTATTGGGTATTTACCCTAAAGATACAAACGTAGTGATCCAAAGGGGCACGTGCACCCGAATGTTTATAGCAGCAATGTCCACAATAGCCAAACTGTGCAATATGAATCATCTTACACTCATGGTCTTTCCAGAGGGATAACCCCACTTTGCTCTTCAATTGGTATTATTGTTAACCGGAAACAAATGACTTTGCAAGATTTGCATCCTCATTGAAACTGTAAGATGGAACTCACAAATAGGACAGATGTTATGACTTCCCTGAGGGTGCCATGATCACCAGATGATGGCCTTTGCTTTGAGGGCAATAAAAACCGAATTAATGAAAATAACCATGTACCTCCGTGTACCTGAGTGCTGAAGGAATTCAAGGAAAAAGGCTTATTTTGTGAGCCGCTTACATAATTGGGAGATTCTGACTGACATTCACTACCATAACGATGACAGACTTAATTCCAGAATTTCACATAACCGTGTAACATGATGAGAAAAAGTGAATAATCCTTACTCTCTCAGACACCCAGATAGGCATTAAGTAGTTTTAATAATACTCTCAAATCTAGAACGATTTGAAATTGTCAGTTGGGTCTTGGCTCTGGCAAAAACTGTGCCATCAGGGGACTTCTTTAGGCATCCTCACAGTCTTTGTGCATGGTGAGGTATGCACGGCTACATATCTTAGTATTTCCCCTTTCTTCCCATGGCAGAGATGGCAAACAATGGGTGCCAGGACCTGGTCTTTCTTCCATGGCAGACAACACTAATCAATGTGCCACAGTTGTTTGGTGTGCCCAGATCAGCTTTCTCCGAGAAACCACTTCAGCCAGGTGCCCCTCCGGGCTCAAGTAGAACCCATTTATCATTCTTGTCCCCCAGAGTAGCTCTACATACTTGGTTTAAAAGGTTAGTTAAGGGCCGCCTGGGTGGCTCAGTCGGTTAGGCATTAAGCACCTGCCTTCAGCTCAGATCATGATCCCAGGGTCCTGCTCAGCAGAGAGTCTGCTTCTCCCTCTCCCTTTGCCCCTCTCCCCACTCATGCACATGCCCCCTCCCCAATAAATACATAAAATCTTTTTTTTAAATGTTTGCTAAGTTTCATATATTCAACTCTATATGATATTCCTTATTATTATCCAAAATAAATTTCTCCATAGGCTATTGTGCAATCAGATATGATTTCGATATAACTAAAACAGCACCAACATTTTATACATTCAGACACATAGAAAATACAGCCCAGGGGCACCTGGGTGGCTCAGTGGGTTAAAGCCTCTGCTTTCAGCTCGGGACATGATCCCAGGGTCCTGGGATCGAGCCCTACATTGGGCTCTCTGCTCAGTGGGGAGCCTGCTTCTCCCTCTCTCTCTCTGCCTGCCTCTCTGCCTACTTGGATCTCTGTCTGTCAAATAAATAAATAAAATCTTAAAAAAAAAAAAAAGAAAATATGGCCCAATGAATGATCAGTCTACTAATTTACAAAAGCCTGAACGACACCCTTTTATGAATATATTTTTATATCATGGGGTGAACGAGGTATTGACATGTGAACTATTATTTGCGGGAGAGTTAGTGCACCTGAACACTGTTCTTTGGCCACAACGGTAGCTACTATAGCATCACATACCTTTAAACAATGATCTCATCTAGGCAATTTCATTTATGCTGATGTAAAATGAGAATGTTGTTCAGTAGGTAAGTCAGATCAGCAAAAACAGAGCTTCCAGCATCATGCTTTGCCCCCAGGTCCATTCCCAAACAGTCTTCCCAAAAAGGGTAACCTCCATCTCTAAACATCCATGAGACACAGATGCTGGGATCAGGCTTTCTTTCCATCAGCATAGCTGAATCAAGAGATCAAGGTTACTGAAAACTTGCTCTCACTCAGGCAGCAGGGAAATCAACCCAAAGATGATGGGAAGATTTCTGTCTTCTCCCGTCCTTCACCTAGGGAGTCTTTCCTTCTCATGATGTGAAAGGAGCTGGCAGGCAGGAGCCCAGCCCAGCTGCTCGCTCCATGGGGCCTGCCAGGGACCACCTGCTGCTCGAAATCCCCGTGGGTTTGTCTCCTATCTCTTCTCTCTTAAATCCCAGGAGGCACAGACAAGGGAGAAACAAAGTGTTAGTTTAAGAAAAGGACGTGTGGACCATGGAAACCCAAAAATCTATTCTGCATGCTGGAAGTCAACCAACTCTTTAAGAAGAAAACAAAACAAAGCTTCTTGATCCAATTGCTGTCAACTTGGGAGCTAAGTGTGTGAATGCTGAATTTTCCCTTCTCCCACAAGAGCATAAAATCATCTGAGAGCAGAGCACCCTGCCTCCCACCCAGGCATAGTGCAAAATCACCTATCAGGCCAGACAGAGGGCATGAGTGCCAAGACATTCCAGGAGTGTCTGGTAATTTTTGTTAATGTCATCCTCATCATCTAATGTCAGTCTTCTTTACATCAGGATATACAACTCTTTCTTTGGATTCAAACACTGACAGAGACTTAGATAAGGTACATTATTGTCAAACTCACCATACGGGGTTCTTCCAACTATCACCGATCCCCTGGTTTTCAACCTTGGCTCAGCATTCAGAATAAATTGTAGGTTTGGGTTTTTAAAAAACATACATTTTTTTTTTAAACATATCAATGTCATGTACAAACTTTATTCCAAGACTGGATGGGACCCAGTTGTTTCTATCTTTGAAATTTCTCCCAGTAATTCTGATAGATTCGAGAACCACATATACATGATGATCCGGGGTGATGAGCCAGCCCCTCTGCATTCTCTGGAGGCCCCACATTTCTTTTCTTCCAACATAAGTCTGGGTGCAAAGGGCAGTGATGCTATAAGATTTCCGCTGTCAGGGACTTTCCTTCTGCCTTGGCCTCTCTCTCCTTGCATTCCTCACCTCCCCAGGAGAAGTCAGCCACCTGACTCATCCAACCACCTCTTCTTCTCCCATCCTTCCTCCTCTTTCTTTAATTAATCGTGATGATGAGTTGGAACAGGAGTCGCCTGAAGTGAAACATTGGCTCCATCTCTCAACATCTAATATCTGATATAATCACAATGTATAGTGCAATGGCTAATGGAACACAGAACAAAATTTATTATCCTAAAAGATATAAGTGTGCATTTAAAATAAGTGCCCAAGATTACATTTTGCTGAATTCCAATTTTAAACTCAGCATTGAATTTTTTTTTTTTTTTTTTTTTCTGTGCCAGGTAATGACTGCATTAGCAAGACATGGATACTTTAATTCCACTAATCCATTTCTCTTGGGTGAAAATACTTTATTATTTTAAATTGTTTCTCTCAAACTTACCCAGTCATTGGCATGCATAATTGTGGCACTGTTAATTCTAATCAGCTCATTTCTAGAGAAAGATTTTTGTGACTTTGGAAATCCTTCCTCCTCCTCTTCTTCTTCTTCTCTTCCTTCTCCTCCTCCTCCACTTCCTCCTCCTCCTCCTCCTCCTTCTTTTCCTAAGAGCTCATTTTAAATTAAATTAATCTTTGAAAACCTTTGCTCTTAAAATCCTTTCAGGTTGGTACAGGTAAGACCATCAAACTGATTGCTGACATCTAGAATGTTGTTGTTCTTTTCATTTCCCTTCAGTTTTTCAGCACGTTCATACAGTAATATTTCCCAGCTGGTTAGGGACCCAGCTTCTGGAAGAGGAAAAAGCAAGAAATGCAGCCTAGCTCCCCAGCTGCATGTTATTACGTTATTCCCAATTCACAGGAAATGAACAATCATTTAGTCTTGACAGGTACATCCAGAAACTCACTGTCTTCCTTTTCAACCTGAAAAAAAATCAGGGTCTGCAGAAGTTAAGCATTAGCCTTTAAAGTATGCTTCATATTTTTTGCCAGTGCTGTGAGGATATCTTGTGAAAGCTTTTGAAAACACTCTGGGAAAATGCTGCCAACAGACTTAGAAACCTGGGAGGAAAAAAATCATCCTCCAAAACACTTTCTGTCCATGAAGATATGTAACTTAGTGGTTACCAGTGGGGTTTAGACATATGTGATGGTAATTGGGGTGTGACCCAAATGGCCTTTTTAGTAGAGTATTAGACTTAGCACAAAAGCAAAGATGTCAGCGGTAAGTGGCCCTCCATATCAGTTCTAGGATGAACTAAAAGCAATTATAAATATGTTAGGAAGGGTTTTTTCCTCCCTTTATCCTGATGGATTTGTCCCTCGATTCAAAATATTTCCATTTTCCAGACACGGCTTTTCGAAGCAGAAATGCAATCAACGCGACATAATACTCCCATTCATCTTGCAGTTTAAAATTCACAAAGCGCTTCCAGGCACATTACTCACTCGTCACCACCATCACGTAATGGAGGTTGGCCTCCATTTTACAGATGACAAAACAGAGACACCAGGGGAGGCTTCGCAGGCTGCCTGGAGTCGCATTTCCCTGGTGGGAGCACCGGGACAGACAGCTGGGTCTTTTGGCTCCTGGGCCAATACTGTTTAGTCTACCTAGCTGAGGATTTTCAAACATTTACTTCAGCTTAACTCGTTTGCCCCCTATTATGGCCCATTTGTGTATGTCAGTCTTTATCTCTGGACCTGAGTCAAACTTCACCCTTTCTCCCATCTCCTCCTGTTTCAAAAGGAAAAAAAAAAAAAAAAAAAAAGAAAGAAAACCAAAAACAAAAACCAAGCCTATATATGGAACACATGTGCTTCTCATCTGGGCTGTTTAGAGGGATCGGGGAAATCAGAACTGTCATTGGCTCTTTGTCCTGATGTTTTGGCATGCCCTCACACCTGGGTCCCCCTGGCATGGCTACTGGTCTCGGTCTGAGCCCACCTCGTTAGAAATCAATGTCCACCATGCGTCTTTGGTCAACTTTTCGCATTTTGGTCTCTCTCTGTTTCAGAGACTTGCTCTTCTGGTCTGTGAAAAACTTGCTCTAGTCTCGACTGATGGCAGAGGGGAAGGGGTGTAGTTCAAGGATAGTAGACGCCTTTTGCGTAAAGACCTGGAAGCTTCCAGCTCCTCTCCGACCTGGCTGCAGTGGGCAGCCATGACTCACGGTGAGGTCATGCATTCCCAGGCAAAGTTTATAGGAATCAGGAGGCTGAGCTATTTGCAGGTGTCCTGCATCCTGGGCATACTAATTCTAACTCACCTCCACGTTGCAATGGCATCTTTTGAAGTCGAACTTCATGGGGTGAACAGGAAGACTACAACATTTTTATTACAGTTGGCTTCCTTTGCTGAATTAGCGTTTATATTTTCCCAGTAGAAATCCCCAAATTGAAAATATAGAGGTGTCAGCTCGTACCACTTTAGTTAGGTTGTGTCAACATTTCCTATAAACCTTGTTTTTCTAGGGTTTATAACTAGACCATAAAAATTTGCTCAGCTCTGAAACTTGGCATAGAGAGTAAACCTGGGGGTGAGTTTTGCAGAATTTGAAGAGGGAAAAATAAGTTCAGCTGTTTTTAACATGTGCCTGGTCTAAAATGGAAATGATTTTTAGCTGCATTTTTCTTTTTTGTGTGTCTCAAATGGAGCTTCAGTTTAAAAAAAAAAAAAAGAACTCCTCGAGATTGTTTCATTAATACGGGCTAATTGCAGTTGTTAATTTTTAGAGAAAACATTAATGATTGAGGTATTTAACTCAAACCCACTGACTGAGTAACTGCGGGTAACCAGTTTTTGCGAAGCAGTTAGCTATGCATAATAATGTGATTTGGCAAACTGTCTGCACGCCTTTTAGGGCAGGAAGCCACCAACACGCTTCGAAGGAAGGAATCCTTCTGGTAAGAGGTTAATGGGCCATTTTAAAATGCATCCTCACTCAGGACAGCCTCTCTGTATTCTACTTTACTTAATCTGTGGTTGACAATCATCAGCTGACCCCCAAAAGTGGTTCAGGCAATGTTTGCATGAGGGAGACATCCAATCCCTCTGAACATCTACATATTCCGGAGAGGAGAGCTAACCCTCTGTACCCCTAGGAGCTCACTGTCGCTTTTGTTGTGCCAGCGGGATATTTGTATGTCAGAGGGAATTAATCAGTGTGTTGCCATATGCTTGTGCTGCCCTGGGCAGCGTTTGTCCGTCTGTCTCAGGCCATGAGCTCTGGAAAGATGGCCGCCGCCACCAGTGGCTTCCCAGAAGCATCATGGAGGGAAGGGACAAGTGTTAGACTCCAAGGCAGCAGAGTCGAGTTCTCATGCTCTCTGTGGCCCTTACTGACACTATGAACCTGGACTAGTCTGTCCACTCATCAGGGGAAAACAATAATCTGCTAACCTAGTAGGCTTATTGAGAGAGTTCGCTGAAACCATTATGCATATCGAAGCACTTTTTAGACTGTGAAGTGCCGTCCAAATGTCAGGTGATGGAAACCCCCTCGGTATCTGTTACCTAGGGATGCCTACTTAAGTGTAACTTCTGATTCGTGTGGAAAGAGCCCTGTGCTTCCCAGCCTAACAAGCCATAGCTACACAACTCAACATCAGCTTTATTTCTTCTCACTGCTCGTCTCTTTACTTACCTGTTGCTGGTCACCGCCCACCTTTCTGAATGGAGAATGCTCCAGAGTCTTGGCTGCTCATTTCTCAGGGAGGTCAACCCAGTCTGCCCCAGATGCCACTTTTGATGTCACCTCATTCTGCCATCCCTCGTCCCTCCCTCATCCTGCAACATAACATCAGGTCCTTTGGCTAGTTACACAGATAGTCTTTGGAACCCTCGCCCACTGTAGCCTTGGGTTGCTTTCCTCAAGGAGAAATGTGCTACCCATCTGAGGCACAAGTGGTCTGTGTTTGTTGTGGGGAATTTTCTGGCAGGGAGATCTGTGAAATGGCATTCACATTGTCAGTCCTCAGAAGGGCCCTGTGCATGGTTTAATGCTCTGCTGTCGCCATCTTGAAATTCTTCCTACATCTTAATTTTTAAAAATTATTTTTATTTTTATCTTTTTTGCTAACCAAAAATTTTCTTGAAATAAAAGAATACCAGGAGGCTGTCTTCTCGAGGTTCTTGGACCTCAGACCTTAGGAAAGAGGGCCCTTAGGCTCATGATCTGTTAGAAATGGACTAGAACAAAGTTCCATGGCCAGGCCGCCCTCTGCTTCTCAAATGCCATGTTGAGTTGTAAGTCCTATGACCATGTTTCTAGGTTGACTCATAGGCAAGGTCTGCAGGCCCCAAGCTTGGTCTTCAGAGGTGGCCTCTTGGGGCAAGTCTGTATTCCTGAGGGCAGGGCCCACTGGTTGGTGTCCATGTTGGAGAGTAGCAGTGGGCTGCTAATGCTATTAGGTGGATGAGGACATCACTAAGTTGTGGGGGGTGGGGGACAGGTTTGGGGGTCAGTCTCCTTATCAGGCTTCCACTGAAAGGAATCTGTGAGCTGCCCAGTTCCCCCACCAAGACTAATAGGAGGCTCCAAGTCTGGTGGATCAGGCCTCAGTCCTGTTTGGGAGCAAACTCAGAATGGAGGCAGCAGATGTCTTCAGGTGTGGGCTCTGGGCTGAAGCTGAAGGGGTCACCACCACCCATCCTCAGCACGCGTGTCCCCATTTTCCAGAGACATGCCTTGAAATTCTTAACACATTTCAAACAAGCAGCTCCCCATCTTCATTTTGGACTTGGCCCTGCAAATTATGTAACAGGTACTTGACATGATCATTTCCCAGCTAGACTTAAAGCCCTTAACCGGGAATAGCCCTGCCGAGCGCTAGGGCCAATCCTGACTAGGGCTGAAAGTTTTGAGGTCACCTTCCCCAGGCAGTAGAGGGGTTTCGAGTGAGCCTTGCCGTCCCCACCATAGGCTGCTGGTTGGTTGTCTCCTGTCCCAGAGTCCTCCACTACACCTCATGTCTGAAGCCTAGAGGACTAGGTCTCCGCTGCAGCTCTTGGCTGAAATGAGAACCTTCTCAGCTGGCTTGACAAGAGCCAGGCTCCCTGCCTAGCATTTCCAACCTCTTTTCCAGAAGCCTGGATGCTGATGTAGGCATCTGTAGTGTCCAACATGAACGGGATGCTGGGGACCTTGGAGCAGCCACAGTCCATAACCAAGGGCCATCACTTCTGCATCCATTGACCCAACCAAGACCACCTGATCACTCAGCATGCACCAGGCACTGCATGGGCACTAGGGACAGGTCGGTGAGATGAAGATGTTCCCGCCCCCAGGGAAGTTTATAATCCAGTGGGAGAAGTCACACAGCAAATATAGTCAATCAGTGAATTGTGGGCTGAAAATGAATGGTTTTATGGAAAAATGGAAGGATAAGGAGACAGGGAGGGCTGAGGGTGGTGCAGTGTTCATTAGGAAGGGAAAATCTGATGCAAGATTTGAAGGTGTAGAGGGTATTAATTTCGGGGGGAAGAGGATTCCCAGCACAGAGCCCAGCTGGTGCAGACACCTAAAGGGGGATTGAGCATGGCTGATCAGGAGGAGGCAGGAAGCCTTGAGGCTGGAGCTCATGAAAGGAGAGAGGTAGGAGAAGAGGCCAGAAGAGGGGCGGGGCCTGGGAGGGGCTCGTCACCCCAGCTGGGAGCAGCAGAGGGACAGGGCCTGTGCCAAAAGAATCTTTCGGGCGGCTGTTGGAGGGCAGACCATAGAAGGTCACGTGTGAAAAGCCTGAAGACCAGTCAGAAATTTATTTAATTGTCCAAAGGGAAAGTGTACATTCCTTTAGAGGTTAGGCCCAAGTCCCTGTGCTCTCTGAACATTGAAATTTGGATTTAATCCCCACCACCTCTTTCATGCTCAGGGGGCCTTCTCTCTCCTGGCTTCTTCCCCACAGCTTTATGGTGTGGAACCCTCAGCAGCATTTACAGGGAAACCCACCCAAGAAGGAGGAGATCCAAGGCCTGGTAGGGCATCCCCTCTGGGTAAAGGAGTTTAAAAAAAAAAAAAAAAAGCTAGGTTTTCATCTGGGGATTGCCTACCTCTGCAGCTGGGAAGGCTTTCATGCCTCATGGTGCCGTGTATCTGCCCAGCCTTCCCCTGCTTCCCTGGCTCTTGGCTCCCAGCAGCCCCATCTCTACTTGCAGCCTCCCCCATAAGCTTGCTTTCCAACGAGCCTCCGTGGATATTAACTCTAGTTAGTAAAACACCTCTGCAGCCACTAAAAGAGACACCTTCTGAGGTCAGAAAGCTTACTTGTCAACACATTTAAGTGGATGGTGCCTACCTCGCTGGCTGGGAGGAAACACTGCAAAAATACTGCCCTCTACATGGAGCACTGGGTGTGGTTCATAAACAATGAATTCTGTTACGCCGAAAAGAAATTAAAAAAAAAAACAAAAAAACAAAAAAAAACCCTGCCCTCTGAGGGGGAGTTTAGGAGGCCCTCACACTCTCAAAATACCAAGATGAGGCGCAAAGAGGCATACCATAGAAAGCACTGGCCACGGAGTCCCATGGCCTGGCTCCAGCTCTGGTTCCAGCACATACTATAAAAATCTCATGTAATGGCTCAGGCTCCCCGATTCCTCACCAGCGAAAATCACCTCTGCAATGGGGTCTGCTGAGCATTCGAGAAGTCACCGTTAGCCGGAGCCTGAGACCCACGCACAGCCAAAACATCTCAAGTGCCTCCCTTGTGCCAAGCACTGTGCTAATCACTTTCACATAGGCTATTTTATGTCATTCTCCAGTAACCCTGTGAGCTGGGTGCTAATCCTACCTTCATTCGTCAGGAGAGCCTGCATTTAGCTCTGCCTGAATTGTCCCCACTCTACAACTTCAGTCCTCAGAAGACCTGTTCTTGTTTAATAAAAACGTGTCTTTTCAGCCCAAATTCTCTTGGAAATGTCTCTATTTTCCCCAGCAGCCACAGGACCATAAAAGGATTTCTCCTGCATATGGAATTTAGGAGGGATTCCTCTCTTGGGTGTGTGGTGTTATGTGCTTGCTCGGGACGTGAAGGAAGGTTCACATCGCTAACTTATTAGCATAGTGCTGTACGGGGATTATACAGTGATCCTTGAAACAGCTGTATGAGACAGGCTGTTAGCATTTCCAATTTACAGATCAGAAGACCAGGGCACAGGAAGGTTAAGTGATATGTCCAAAGTCACACAGCTGATTAGTGGCAGAACTGGGACTCAGCCCTGCCTCACTGCCAGTGTCTGCCCCCGTGGAGGGCACTCAACAGAGAGGACGTTTTTGTTCCTTCCATTCTACCCACCATCCCGATTGCCCTGGGGCCCCTGGCTTTGCTGTTACTAGAAGATCCCAGGAAATGCGTCACACACACACACACACACACACACACACACACACACACACACACGTTAGAACTGCAGCCTGGATCCAGAAAGCATGGGGTCTACTTGATGGGGCAGAGTGCAGAGGACATTGAAACAGGTGACTTTCCCGCTTGTGACTTTTAACAAAGGAGCAAAAGCTGACTTGAAAATATTTTATTCTCATTTGCTAGAAGTAACCTATCGGTGGTAAAGGGGTGGTTCTTTGGGATTTGATTTGGGGTTATAGTAAAGGATATCTTGACCACAAATTTTGTCTTGAGGTATCATTTAAAATGAATGTCTGTTCAGATCTCCAGAATCAAGATTTAATTTCTGGTAGAAAGCTGGACACTCAGCTTCCCCTCCTAAATGGATAATCCTTTCTCCCGGTCTTTTAACACTCTCTGAGGATCTAGTGGTCTAATAAAACCAGCACGTTGATGATGTACTACACACTTATGGAAATCAAGGTGATTTTATTAAGAGACATTTTGCTTTATATCAGGAGTTAGATGGTACAAGTAATTTCAGATAACAAAGGTCTTCATTTTGTCCCAGAATTGGCTCGCGCTGCTGATTCAGCTTTGGAAAGGGTACATGATGAGCAAGGAAAGGAGACAGAGGGCATTTGAACGTCACCTGGGGCCCAGGTCCCTCTGAAGTCAATGGGCGTCCTGTCTGCCGAGAGCCTGCCCCGTGATTACAGTGCTAATGGCATTATTTTCTTTGGCCATTAGCGTGTGCTATCCAAATTACAGGAAAATGCTAATAACCATGGCTCTCTGGGGTTCCCCTGAGTAAGGGGCCTGTGAAAATTTATCTCCAGCTTCCAAATCAAATTGTTCCAGGCTCCCCTGTGGCTGGTGTATTTTTCCTGATGCTCTCTTACATGTCAGAAAGTTCTCAGAAAAAGCATTGATTCCTAGGAACAGAAAAGCCAAGGGAGGGTCTGCCTTCTGGAAAGATCCTGCTGTTCAGGATCTGGGTTGTCTGTGGGCTCTGGCCCAGCCACAACTCGGGGCTAGATCGAAGCAGAGGCCACAGGGAATGTGTGTGTTCTGGGTACCAGGCCTGCAAGGGACAGGCAGGAGAATGCAGTCACAGTTTACTGAGGTGTTAACTAGAGAGGGTCAGGCAGACGTGGAGGAGGCAGCAGCCAGTTTTCGGAGACCAGACCAGTAGGGAGTCAGAGATCAGGGACTCATTGCTGGCCAGGGACTTTATAGAGGGAGTCTGTTGAGTGATCCTGCCGTTCATCCTTTTGCTATGTATTCTGCTCAGGGGAGAAGGCCGCTTTCTCCAAGGCTCCTGACGAAGTCTTCCACAGGCCTTGTAATATGTCCCCTCCTCCTGGGGTCCAGTCCTTACTCAGGAAAACATAGATCAGTGTAGCCTTTAGAAAGCCACCCTTGACAGCTCTCTGCCAGCCCTGGCAAGGTTCTCCTCAGCTAGAGGATTCCAGGCCTGGGAAGAAACTGGAGGGCAGGTAGACACTTCCCTCTCTTTCTCTCAAGATAAGAGCTAACCTTTGAAGAGAACAGTCTTGAGAGGATAGGTAGGTACGTCAGACCTGTCAGGAAGACAGCCTACCTTTACCAAGCTTTGCACATCAGGGGCTCCCAAGACCCTGGATTTTCAGTCTCAGGCCCACCACCCTCCTGAAGCCGTTCTGACAAGGCTTGAGAGGAACCAGAACCCCTGTCAGGGTGGGAACCCGGGGGCGGGAGGGGTGGTGCTGGAGTTGGTCTTGCTGCCAAAGCCCTTAGTTGCCTGAGCTGTCCTTGGCTTCCATGCACTTAGTTAAAATGGATTCTACTTTCTGTGTAGCCCTCAAGTCATTCCCTCAGATCTGGCCTTCCAGTTCAGGGAAGTGTGCATCAGGTACGAGAACTACTGTTTTAGGGATTCGTGATAATGGCTGTCATTCTCATTCCTATAATTTCTCTGTGGAGCTTTTGTGAGCCTTTGTTATTACTGTTTTCAATGTATTCTTTTCTAGTGGTTACTACGCTTTATTCTATAATTTTAACATGTTTATTTTATAGTCTTTACCAGATTGCTGAGTCTCTGTGGTTTTTGTTTCTGCTGTGGTGTTTGTTTCTACGTGTGTGTGTGTGTGTGTGTGTGTGTGTGTGTAGGTGAATTCTTCTGGTAGAAGCTCATCCATAGTAGAGGGCTTGTTTGTGTGGGAATCTATGAGGCATGGGCAATGAGGTGTCTGTCCTGGTTCTGGGCAGTCATCCGCTGGACATCAAGCACTGTTCAGTTTGGAGCATTTCTTCCTCAGGCAGGGAGTCCGGATCCACATGTGTAATATAAATTCAGATCTCACCCCCGAGCATGAAATGCAAGGTTGGCTTTTAATTTTATTTGTTGTAGACATTTTCTCCTACCTAGAGTACTGGGCTGGATAGAAAGCTTTCTTAATACCTATCTGGGCGATAGGATGGAGTTTTCTTGAGCCCCATCTCATAAACCAACAGCACGTCAAGAGTTCTGCCTCTTCTCATGCATCAACTTGAGTAGACTCATGGGTCTGTTTCTTATCCCTGCATGGGAACGAAAAGTCTGGCTTTTCACCTCCTGGGCTGCCGTTGCTTTGGCTGAAGCTAACTATTCTGATTTTAGTTCGCTCTTTGCTTTAGACATGAGAGCTTTTCCATTTATTTCTTTTGAAATCAACTTGTATTAAAAAACCAACAGCATAATTTTTTCCCCATTCTATTTCCTCTAGGGTCACTCTGTGTCTGGAACTGAAGGGGTGGGTGGGTCAACGTGAAGCCCACGTGTTAGCTTCTGGGAGCTGAATTTCACCTCATGTACCTAGTCATCGACTGAAGTCTTGCCCTGAAACGACTGATAACCTAAACTGCAATGATGCTGCCAATTGACCTTGAGCATTACTGTCTCTGACCCCCTAAAGCCGAAATTGTCTCACAATTATACACTATATCCATCTGTGTTAGCCAAACTGACTACTTTCCCCTTCTCCTCTGGGCCTTGTTGGTGGCCAGCTACATACCGTCGGGAGTGCCTGTCGCTGAGGGTGCACGTGAGGAAGAGATTTGGTTGGTTGGAGGGTCTTCCTTCCCTCTTCAGATAGACTGTTCAGGCAGCCTGGAGGGACAAGAATCTTCCATCATCTGAAATCCTGCAACTTTTCTGAGGGGTCAAAAAAATCCGTCTGCGGAAAACTGTGTATCCTGTCCTGAGGAAAGAAAGTACATGCCCAGACACTTCTGTATGAATTTGGGGGATTCATTAACCCTTTGAATCCCATGGTAATGGGGGCTGATGGTTCTTTGGTAAACTGGAAACCTTAGTTTGCTAGTTTTACTCAAACCAACTCTAGTGAAAACTGTTAATATGAGACCTATGACAAAATAACAATCTTTCATTTTGTCACTCTCCTGATGCTGTCTTTAAACAAAACACTGTCCCTGGGAGTAATGTCAATAATTAGTGACAGTCACCTATAAAAATCTCTTCTTCAAAGTGCTTTTTATTAAATAATTGAATTGTCACTAGCACATAATTTCCTCAAACATGGCTTTCTGACTCAAAGTATGTCATCTCGAGGACAGGACCAGCCTCATGAGTGAGACAGAACTAGTGTGTCATGGTAGAAATAGGACTGGATTCTAGACTGAATTTCTAGGTTTGAGTTCTGGCTTTGCCACTAACCATCAAGTGACTCTGGGAAATTCCCAATCTTCTCAGCTTCCTTTTTCCTTATCTGTAAGTGAGGAAGTTGGATTAGATCAGGGGCTGACAAACTAAAACCGACAAGCCAAATCCTGCGTGTGGCCTGTTTTTGTAATAATGTTGTGTGAATCCAGCCACAATTCTTCATTTCTGCATCATCGATGGCAGTTTTCGTGCCACAGAGGCAGCTGAATAGTTGTGATGGAGACCAGATGGCCCACAAAGCCTGAAATATTTACTATCCGCTCTTTTACAGTAAAGTGTGCCCATGGCCTCAATGAGCTCTCCATCCCTCTCTGCCTCTTGATAATCTGTGATTCTTGGAGGCCAAGGGACTGTAACCCAAGCCCAGTCCAAGGTCACATGTGGAATACAACCAAATGGTGGATGTATGAAGACAAATCATTTATATTACCTTGTTGACGCGGTTCCTCAATTACTTGCTTTGGGAAGTCTAACAGTCAAGTGGAACTACTTAAAACAATTAAACTTCACGTGTGCTTAAAATTGTCTCAAAATCCAGACACAGAGCAATTCCAGAAAGATCTTCCTCCGATGTATGCAAATCAGTGAAGTTTTTATAAATGATTTGCTCTAAAGATATCCATGAATAAACGCAATGTAGTTGCAGAAATAACCAACAGGATAGAATCCATAATCCCTCTTACCCAATTCAGAGCCTGTTTTGAAATGAGTCAGAGCATCAAAAAACCAACTGAGAAACCTTCTGATCCTGATGACAAGTAGGGTGTTAACCTGAGCTTGAACTTTCTGGGCTGAACATTCAGTAGACTGATATATTTCTTTACGATCTGTGTTGTCCAAGTGACCCTTTCCAAATATCATGGAGCTGAGAAATTAGCGGGCCACAAGGGCACGGCTGCTGTGGCAGACATCCCAGAGGCGTACGGGTTCCCACCAAGTCAGACTTCCAACCATCTCATTAGATTGGAACGAATCTATTTCTTAAATTGACTTTCCTATTCCTCTTCACTTAATTCATCCAGGAAGAGATTATGGAACTAAGTAGCAAGAAGTGTTTTTCTGAAATTAACATATTTGAAAGTGTTAAGTCTCTATATTAAGGGTTGAAAAATGAGACTGGAACCAGTCCCACAGATGCTCAAAATTCCAGGTCTCGAAGAGCGGGAAAAGTCTCCTACCATTGATGTAATTTAATTTATGCTTTCACTCTATCCCAACCATCAGATTGCTAGCTCCCCTGCTCTTCTGATAGCATCTTTATGGACAGCCATGTTTTTGTTTTGGTGCAGTGAAAATAACATGGCATGGCCCTTCTCTTAACTGACCTGGAGAAACACTTTCCAAAGAGCCTTGAAAAATCTCTATCATCTGCCATTTTGTTCCAGTGGTGGCAGTTAGAACAAACTGCACCCCCAAAAAATGACAGGATGTGTGTGATGACAAAAAACATGGTGTTTGAATCCCTCTCCGCTTCCTCAAAAGCCTAAGGATTTTGGCCCTCACCCCAGCTGGTGTGGTTCCTCAGGGTTCCAGGTGGAGTTGGACATGTAAACACAGATTCCCCAGAGACAGCCAAACTGCATGGTGAGGAGAACAGAAAGTCAAATCCCTCCTGAGGAGCTTGGAGAGCATGGGAGACTCCCTGACACGTTGGGTATTAGGCAAACCAGGCACAGACTCCCAGTTTTGGCAATCTGGAGAGATCTTGGTCAGTCCCACAATTGCTGTTCTTACTTAAGAATTTACCTTCTGCTCCCTCCTTGGTACTATAAGACATGTGATTTCATCCCATACACTCTTGTTTGTGGGTTGTTGTTTTTTTCTGGAAGATTCCAAACATCATTTCATGCATCTCACATAGCATTCCTCTGCCTTCCTCCTGGCCCACTACTTCAATTCCTTTCCCCAGGAATCATGGTGTCCTCTCTTTCTTTCAAAAGGACAATCCCTTAAACTAATGATTCCTGTTCTTCCGCATGGATCATGGTTCCATCTTTAGCTCCCCTTCCCACATCCCACCTCACCCTTCATTCTGACTGAAAAATATTGTTTATCTCTCTTGCCATTTGGGAGTAAAAACAATTGGGGAGTTGTCTAGAAGGAGAGACTTTGCTGTTCACAGCTTTTTGTGGGGTGAGGCAAATAGCCAGGATGTGGAACATGGAGGCACAGTGGGATGGACACATGACCTTGTGACAGCTTAAACTGTTCAGAACTTACTAATTTTTAGAATCAACCCAGACAAGAACAAAAGAAGAATAGAAAGCTAGAGCAATCAGCATCACAATCCTTTGCTTTGCTGCTCTCAAATTTCTTTACTTCTTCTGGTCAAGAAGTTTTGCTTTTCCTTGTTTGGCACCAGAACACTGGTCTTGCTCATAACCCTGCTATGAAGTTCTTAGTTCCAGTGTCTATCTCTGTTCAAATCTTAGTTCTATATTTTGCTTTACTGTTTATGTTTCCTTATTCAACTTCCTGGTCTAAACTCTGTCAAGTTCACCTTCTGCCTAACACAGTTGTAATACTTTCTAAATTAAGTGCCAGCAGCTCCTAAAATACAGACACCAAATTTATGAATGTCCCTTACATTAAAAAGTCTGCCCCTTCTTACTTCTGTGTGGCATCTTAGAAGCCACGGAGGGAATTCTCTCTTCTCTGGGAAGTTTTGGCAGCAGGAGGAGAGTTTCTCCTTCAGCTTTTTGAGTGGGGACTGATTTCCCACAGGCGCCATTGCACATGGCGGTCTACCTGCTACACCAGCCCACAAAACCCATTTAATCCATCAAGTTGTTGGGAAAGATCGAGAAAATACAACTGATAAAAAATGGTTTGGCTAATGTGTAACATTTCACCTCCAGTAGGGGTTCAATTTGCATAGTCCCATTTATTATAACATTTCCATGGGAAATGTTTGTTCCAGGTTCCCAAAACTGATTTACAAACAAAGTCTTGGAAGAAAAGTCCGATCTAAATTTAGAACTTCCTAGATTAGCCTGAGTTTTCAGCACAGATTTTTCCTTTTGTTTGCAGGAGTCATTTGGGGACAGGCTTACTGATGCTGCCTCTGCAGGCAAAGAGAAACCCTGAGGTTAGCCCCTGTCTGGGATAAGCCACCCAGGTGTCAGGGGGTGGCGGGGGGGGGGGGGGCGAGGAAAAGGAGCCTCCGGAGCCAGGGAAAGGAGTTTTGATTTTAACTTGGACTGAATTTTCTGGTTTACGAGTCAATCACTCTGCTTGTGTAAAACATACCTCAGATAGATTTTGTAAGTAAATTCTCCCTTTACACCTTCTCAATGCTTGGATTCCATGTGAATGGTTCTTCCTTAAAAAGGCATTAAATAGTGCATGGGGTGCCTGAGTGGCTCAGTGGTTAAAGCCTCTGCCTTTGGCTCAGGTCATGATCCCAGGGTCCTGGGATGGAGGCCCGCATTGGATTCTCTGCTCAGCAAGGAGCCTACTTCCCTTCCTTTCTCTCTGTCTGCCTCTCAGCCTACTTGGGATCTCTATCTGTCAAATAAGCAAATAAAAGCTTTAAAAAAAAAAAAAAACTAAATAGTACAAACCCGAAACTTTCAAAATTTGACCTCAGAGAGTTGGTCTCCACAATATTGATGGAATTAATGTATGTGGGACTTACCTAGAACCCTTGGCCCACTGCAGCCTTCCTACAGCAGCTGGTGGACAATACGAGAACATGGGTTTGGGGCCTTTCTTCTGGTGTGTTCACCTGAAGGAAGAAGCTGTTTCTTGAGTTTCATTAACCATAAGTAAAAAGACTTCCTTGTGAACACTGCTCCTGGGACACAAGGCTGGCTCCTGGGCCAGGTGCTCTGAGGGTTCTGCACACTCCATGCCAAATCACTACAAGAGTCAAGGTATGCCTGACACAGACACTGTAGCTCTTTTGTTCGCCAGGCTTGTAAGTGGCATTTTATTTAAGCAATAATGACTGGGAGAGAGGGCATTTCCTGATACTTAATAACCAACTGCAGGAATTGTGGGCCTGAGGCAATGCATATAATACACTATTAAACTCTCAAATTTAAAAATGTAAAGAAAAAATAATTACCTTCTTATGCATGTTGCCATGGATACTGAGAATTGTTTATAGTTTTAGTCTTTTCTTAGAGGTTAAAGTCCGGCGGAGCAACCAATAGGAAAAAGGGAACTTCAGTGTCCATTTCCACTCACTTTATAATGTTTGACATTACCTAGTTAGCGCCTGTTTCTTTAAGAAAGTACACGTCGCCCCCCGAATTAGGATATGTAACATGTGATATAGATTGCCATAATAAGTATTCATATTTTATTGAACAGTTTGGCAATCGGTATTTAAAATCAGCTAACCTTGTAGATAATCACGTTCTGTTTCCCCAGAGTGGCAGGGACTTCCAGACCATTTTTCATCTTCTCCACCCCCCAAGAATGTGCCATTTTTCAGCCTTCAAATTGCATGCACATATTTTATGCATTAGGGCCAGAAACACTTTTTCAGTTGGATCTATTATTATAGTGCATAACTCAGAGATTAACATTTAATCATGAAGGAGAAAATACTCGAGAAGCATCTAATACTCCATAATTGACACGGTAACTATTTGTTCTGTGATTTTTTTTTTTCTTAAACTCTTGGAACATTGTTTCTCTTCTCACTCTTACGGAAACACAGGACTTAATTAAATCAGTTTCCCAACTCTACAGATACAAGGGCGCAAATGGGCACCACTAACTCATTGGTATCTGTTCTGGGAATAAAAGAACTCTTGGGAAAATTTAGAGAATTTCACCAACAACTCCAAACTTTTTCCTACAAATGTGTTTTCCACAGTCATCAGCGAGATTAACTGCTCTTATTTCTTTTTTATTTGATCACCATCACAGAGGAATATAACAAGCCTTGATCAAACCCTTAATGCAGAAATAATGTTCATTTTTTTGGTATCCATTCATTCACTTATTTATCTATAAGGTGTTTTTAAAGCATACTGAGCTTGTCAGGAGCCAGACCACAGAGGCGTGCAACTGGAAAAGCCAAGTTCCCCACTCTTGAAGAAATCTCTCTGCAGAGGAATCAGGCACAGAACATAAAGGAGGGCACTTCACAGAAGGTGCCACACTAGAGGTCTCCTGAGAGCGGCTGGAGCCCAAAGAAAGGGGGGCGCAACTCTCCTGGAGACAAAAGACGGCTTCTCAGAGGAGGTAAGGTTTCCTTTAGATGTGAACTGTAAAGCTCTGTACACAATTATCAAGCTATTATTATAATTTTATTTCTTTTAACTATCCTTCTATATGGACCCAAAGATGGAAAATTCCTAAAGAATATATAACCCAGTTGGGAGTCAAATATAAAAATTTGATAGTGGTTATAAAATCCATTTTAACACACTTCCCCTCCAGATTTCTCCCAAATATTCCTATCTATAAACAGTGCTAGATTTATAGAGAGAACTAAGTCTTGACCTGAGGACACCAGGAGTCTCTGGGCAAAGGAAGTGGGCGCCTTCTACCGTGCTGGCTTCCACACTGGGATGCGAAACAGCAAGCACTACATTTCCTGCTTTGTAAAATTACCTGAGGAGACTCCTGACACCTTTGACTGATTTTTATCTACAGACATCCAAATCATGCCCAACGCCAGTGTGATTTATCTGAGTTCTTAGAATCAGACCGTACAAGCTAAAACTTAAGCTCTGAGTAGGAGGGAAATAAAGGAAGCAGAAGAGAATTCATTAGGGAAGGCTACCTAAAGCCCTTCGGTTTGAGGAAGATCTTTTAGGATATAACGAACACATATATTACGGAGAAAGGCTAGTGTGGATGAAAGCAGCCAGTGTCCAGCCAGTCCTTGGGGGTTACAGAAAGTAGATTAGTTCCCTGGAACAGAAGGGCTGGCTGGCTGGGGAGCAAGGAGAACTTAGATTGAAAAGATAAGGATAGGAAGGGGAGCAGATGGCAAATGGCCCCGTCGTTAGCTTGAAGAGTATAGATGGATTGGTAAATTTCTACTGTCCTCAGGATTCTGCACAGACGTCATCTCTGGGTTGCTTTCCCTGATCGCCACCCCTCACTCATAGCACTTAAAGATGTTGCACTGAAATGATCTGTTTGAATGGCAGTCTTTTTGCTTCCCAGCATCCCCGGCTCTGATCTCCTGCGGGACAATCTCTCTGCCAGTCGCGTGCTCAGAGCCCAGCGCAGCACCCGTTGGCCCTCTGGCCCTCGCTTACTCACAAAGACTATCTAAGGGGAGTCCTTGAACCAGCACTGTTTCTGCCAGCCAAGGAAACAGTGGTGATAAGGATTGTGTGGAGCTTACACATGTTCATCAGGAAGCCAGTCTAGATTCGAGTGCACAACAGACCTGAAGACACTGAGGAACATTCTTTTAGATCTGAGCAAGGGGGGAGAGTCTGACTCTAGTCAGAAACTTCAAGTGGGGGGCGCCACCTCATCGCATGGGTGAACACAGGAGGAGCTACACCTGGCGCGATGCGAGGGGGAAGCCCAGGGCAGAGAGGGCCCATCAAATGGCCAGTCAGAGCTAAAAAGCACTAGAAAAGTTTACTATCATTTTCAACAGCAGCCTCTTCCATGGAAAAGTCCAGAGGAACGTGCAGGTGGTTTTGAAAGCAAGAGGGAAAGTACTACTGCGTATTTTGACATCGAAATGCATATTGATAAGGCAAACACGAGGCTGGGTTCAATATTCTCATAACACTCCCTGCCCCCTTCCCGCCCCACCCCATGCTGGCTTAATCAATTGGGAAGTCCACACAAGGGAGATAACCTAACCTAATTCGAAAAGCATGTAGGCCCAAAAGATGTGGGCTCTGACTCAGGATCTCACAGTCCTGGGCTACATCGCTTGCCCCAGCTGCCTGGCTCTCCCAGTGTCCTCCTGCTGTGTCTACCTGATGCATCCATGCTCTGCAACTCTCACCCCTACTGACCCTCATGTGTCCGAGCTTCCAAGCTGGGAAACCTGAGGGAGCTTGTGCTTACTGTCCTTCTAAGTGGAGACTTGTAGCTTCCAAGCTGGGAAGCATGAGGAAGGCTTACCTTCCTTCTAACTGTACACTTTTAGAGTTGCCAGGATGATCCAAACCAGGAAGGGCTGAGCTGGGGCTGGTAGGAATCGTGGGAGGGAAGGGGGGCATGACCCACCTACGACCACGTGCAATGTCAATATTACACGGTGGATTAGCCCACATGCCCCTTCCAGTAAAAGATCTGGGACATGTGATAGCGAATGGAAAATCTAGTCCACTTGCCTCGGAAGGATCATACAAAAAGGGGGGAAAGTTGTCAGTTCTTTACGTAAGTCAAAAAGGAGGGGTAACTGGGTGTCTCAGTGGGTCAAGCCTCTGCCTCCTGCTCGGGTCATGATCTCAGGGTCCTGGGATCAAGCCCCACATCAAGCTCTCTGCATAGCGGGGAGCCTGCTTCTCCCCTCTCTCTCTGCCTGCCTCTCTGCCTATTTGTGATCTCTCTCCCTTTTGGTCGAATAAAGAAATAAAATCTTAAAAAAAAAAAAAAAAGAAGCATGTCTGCCCAACTTCCTCTGTATCATTTATTGGAAGAATTTGCCCCCAAATATGGCCATTCAGGCTAATCGCATGAAGAGTGTCAGCAAATGATCAAGCATACATTTCCTTTATACTTGTCCCCTCCTGTCCCTCAGTACACAGACTGTACACAAGCTATGTCTGTGTGTGTGTGTGGGGGGGGGGGTTATCCTATGTAGCACAGTTAGAGTGCGAAGTTGGGCAAACTTGTTAAAGAGGCTTTCTGAACTGCTTCCTCTGATCCATAAGTTTTGCTCACGACAAAACTCAGAGGAATCACCTTGTTCTTTTCCCCAGTCTCCCAAGATGGAACGTTCTCACTGATGCAACAAGAAATGCCAAAGAAAAATCTGCTTCGATGTTTTGTCCAGGCACTTTGGCATTAAAGGAACATGTGAGCAAACAGACAGCAGCTGGGGAACACACCGATCCCTCTTTCCTGATCTGCCCTGAGCTCCCCCAAACCTCTACAGGGTTTCGAGAGCTACTATAGGGTGAATATAAGGTCATAATTCCAGGAAAGGCTTAGAGAGTTTCATAAAAATGAATCATGCTTTCAAGTTTCTACAGTTGCCTGTGGAATGCAAAGCTCGGCAGATATTGGAATTATTAAACGTTTGCTTTATCAGTGTGGTCCAGTTTCAAGCACGGACAGAGCTGAAAAACAAACCAGGCCTGCAAAAGAGACACCGACCCTTAGGATTCTAGGGATGATCCGCAGATTCTCCTCAAGTTTCTGACCACGTATCAAAACTCTGAGGAATGTCTGCAACTACTTAGCTCTGGGGAAATGCGTTCTCTCATACAAAATGGCTAAAATCCAAACAGAGAATTGAAATCAGAGTTGGAAATCTGGCATCTGAAGTGAGATATGCCCAGATTGAATGTATTCAGGAATTCTCACAAAGAGTATGCTTTTTTACGTATATGTATATTTGATGAAAATCAACTAGCAACGAGCAAGAGACTCATAATTACAGTTTGGTATTAATAAAATCGACTACTTTTTATAACTGAAGTTTCTTTATCCACAGGGCTCCCCAGCCTTCGAACACAAACTATTTCATCTGGTAATAACCCAAATTGTACTGGCTGTTTTAAGTCATGTTCCCAGGAAGCTGTTTATTAGGGAGTGCTCTTGGGATCAGCTGGGAAGGGGGAGGGGGGGAAAAGCTGGATGAACAGAGGGAGAAGTTGAGATGTAGTACAGTCTCAGTGAAAACATCAGTCAACCCACATGGAGCTCTGGACTAGAGCTGTCCCAAATTAGGAGACAGGGGACATTTAATGCAGGTTGTCCCTGGGAGGCAGTGGGAGCTTCAGATGACCAGGCAGTCTTCCTTACTTGAGGCAAACTCCACAGGCTAAGAGCTAAGGGCCATCTTCTCACAGAACTCCCAGCACCTGGGAATGAGACCTCAATTCCTGAACAGGAATCTTCTCGAATACAAATTGGGTGGTGCATCAAAGTATTCACGACAGTCCACCCCTTTTAGCCCTTGGATCCTCCTCTTCTTAGACGTTCTGGAAAAAGCTCTTCCAAGATACCAGTGAGTTCTTAGTGGGAACCTAACAAAGGAAGGTTAGGAGGATGGATTATAGATCTTGATGCTGTAGCTGCTTTCAGGATGACATCTTCTCCCTCCTGTTATCCGCTCAAGATCTTCCTCACTCTCAACAAGCATCTCTACTGAACTTTGATGGTTTTCTTGGCGATGAGACCGATCCCTCATTCTGAGAGGTCTGAGCCACTAGCCATCGTGCCTCTCTCAGGCTGTGGTCTGTTTTCCTTCAAAGTTGGACTAGGGAAACCAAGAGGTACCTAAAGAGGTCATGTAGTTCTACATTATTCCTCCCATCCCTGTACATAATGGTATCTTCCTGCCTTTTCCTGATGCTCAGGTTCAATGATCCCACCCAAATGGCAACTTTTCTTCTTGCCTGTTGGTTTCTTGGTGCAAGGGGCTGGCATTGGACCAACCAACATGGACCAACCACACTTCCAGTTCACAGAGGTAATTACTGTTTCTCCTGTGGGAAATTCCCTGCCCATTCCTGCTTTAGGACCAGGACCTCAAAATTCACAGAGCTCAATTTTGTGAGGATGAAAAGCCCAAATTCTTCAAGTAGGTCACCGGGAGCGATGGTCAGTAGGACCGCTTCTGCCTCTACTCTTTGATTCTGGGACTCCTGCATCCTACCCATCGTGAACACAGTAGCATTTAAAGGTCTTTGATTTAAGGTCTCCTCTGGATCCTGAAGAATGATTTTCTACCCTAAGAAGTATGGCCTTTGAGCTGGCACATCAGATAAGCTTTCAACAGGTCTGTCTAAGCTACGCTCTGGTTGGCTGGAAGCTTTGAGATGTACAGTAGGAGACAGAATGGTGGAGTCATGTGCTCATTCCAGCAACTCTTTTGCTGAAAAAAATGTGGTCTGATGTGATGTTATATTGGATTCCATGACAATGGATTTAACACCATTTAAGCCTTGGGTAGTGGTGCAACCTGAGGCCTAAGAGAAGGAAATATAAAATCCATATCCAGAATGTGTGTCCATTCATGTTCAAATGAATTGCTATTTCTTTCATGTTGGAAGATGGCCAATGTAGGCAGCCCGCCAGCATGTCAGGTTGGTCTCCTTAAGGGATGGTGCTATATTGGGAACTCAGTATCGCTCTGTGCTAATGAAATGTTAGCCATTTGGCAGCAGCATGAACTAGAAAAACTTGGGTAAGAGGAAGTCGAGGCTAGCAGGCCCAGGCACAGCCTCTGTTCCTGCCATCATGGTTCTTCTATTCATGTGTCTATTGTGCCAATACTAGAAGTGGCTGATGACGAGGTTGGGTGCCATTAACTGGCCAATCATTTTGTCTCCCTGCATACTTACTGCCTCCCTCTCGTGAATGCTATCAAGCAATACAAAGATCTTCCCACAGTATGCCCTCTCACAGGTCCAAGCAATGTCTACTTCAGACTTCTTGGTTGCTAATAAGCCCATTTTCTCCTCCTAGGCCCCTGCCCATTTGGTCAAGCCATCTGCTACAACCCACAAGTCTAACCTCAGGCCACTTCTCTTTCAACACAAAGTAGATGACCAGGGACAACACCCGAACCTTTCTGGGATGACTGTTGTTCAAGGCCACCTTTGAATGGGGCTTTTATGCAATTGTTGTTTTCAGTCACACAGATCTGGCCCATCCAGCAAGCTTGAGACCTTTCTTTGTCAGTCAACTGATCATAAAGGGTCCTCCATATGGTCACAGATGTGAGCTGATGGGGAGGTCCCAGTCCAGTAACCTAGGTGACAAGGAGCCCCTGCCTAGCTTGGCCATGTCCCTTAGTCCTTCTTGTGCTTAATTCCAGAAGCACCATAAGTTCAGTCTTACAGTTAATTGTTCCTTGGCCTACCCCATCGATATGAGGTGGTGGTTCTGAAAAAAGCCAGTTGGGATGGGTTGGTTCGGCCACTTGGTGAGATGGTGTCCCATGGTTAGGAGCTCCCTCTCTACTGCTTCCCCATAGCATGTAAGAGCCATTGTTAGAAAGTTGTAGAGCTCTCTTCTGCCAATGGTACAGCTGGGCTCCAGAATCCTGGAGGTCTGTATCGTGACTTTTCCACTGGGGCTTGCCAATAACTCTGCATGGACTCTGTTCCCAGCACAGATACCTCTGCTACCAGAAGCCCACTTGGCTTCTATGGTCCAAGGGGTAGTACCATAACCCAGACCTCATGCAGAACCTTTCCTTTTTCTGGTCCTTTCTCAAAGCTCATTAACCTTTGAAATGTATTCTGGTTGAAGCAGTTTTCCCAGGTGTGGAACATGTTGCTTCCAGAATGCAAATGCACTCATCAGGTTTTCACTTCCGTCTTCATGGTGGAGAGGTAAGATGCAAAACTTGGTCTCTTCCCTGGGCTGTGATGTCCAGGCATGCCTTGAGCACAGCATCCATAAAAACCGTACCAATTTGGCAGGTCCCTAGCATGGAGGGTATGAATCTAGAGGCTTACAAATGATTAAACAAATGCAATAAAAGGTCTCCAAGTGAAGATGATAAAGTTTTTTCACTGCTACTTATGAAGAAATGATTTTCTTATCATTTTCAAAGCTTGGTCACATGGTAAGAGTCTGATACGTGACTTGGGGACGTGCAGGCCATATGATTTTTTTTTAAAGGCCTACTCACACTAATCTTTGCTTCTTTATACTCTTCAAATCCATAAATAGACCAAGATAAAATGAACAAATGAGAAACTTAGGAGGAAGTTAAATATACAGATTGGAAAAACTAAACAGAGCCAGGTTAAAGTTAGCAGATGAAACCACAGGGCCAATGTTGCTGGACAGTTGCCAGACGCAAATGGCAGAATTCCCCCTGGGTCCCACCGTGGTCGGAGCAGAGGCAGCCAGGATTCCTCACTCCCACTAAGGACCGCCATATCCAGAGGAAGGAGAGAAGTGATGCCATGAGCCATCTCACAAAATAACTGGATGGAGATACTCACAGTGAGGAGAGGGCTGGGATTGCGGGGGTGGGGAGTTGTGTGTGCAAAGACTTTCAGATACTATCACTCCTTTGGTAAAGAGTCATGCCGAAATGATTTCGTCCTGGTCTCCCAGACAGCAGCCTAGGACAAGGGCAGGAGCGTAAATATCGCACTGTGGTGTATGATCCGGAGAGGCAGAGGGATGAGGAGAATGGAACAGAGAAGGATGGAAAACCCAGCATGAGGATGAGTCATGGTTGCTGGCAAGTGGCTACTGGCTCCTTCTGTCCTGCCTGAGTTGTAGGAAAGACATCTTGGGGCTGTCGATCTCGGGGAGAGAAAGGAAAACATTGATCTATTAGGGCTTATGCCTTATAGGTCAAAGGTTTGCCCCCACAATGTACTCCCCTGCATTTCAGGCTTTGTCGCAATGTGTCCCATGTGGGTCAGAAAATCTCTAGGGTGGATGGGACACTCCAGCAGAGGTGTATGGCTGGGCACGGGGTAAGCCCCTGGCAGGTTGCACCCCCTTCCAGCCGAGGCTGCCCAGGGCCCGAATCAATGGCTGGAGTAATGGGCAGGGGATCCCCAAAGGTGAGAAGTGGAACCCTAGAAGCAACCAGTGCATACTTCAGATCTCAAGCTAGATGTTGCTTTTAAAGCCTCTTTTTAAAGAGAGAATCTTTTGATCTTGAGCAAATTTCTGATGTCTAAGTCGTGACCCCCTGTAAGACTTAAGTGATATCAGGATATGCAGGCCAAGCTCCATTCTAAGCATGAGGCAACATTTAAAAAGTATGTCCTTGCTCCCTCTTTCAAAATATGAAGCTTTCATGAGTACATGGAAGATTACATCTGAAAACAGATTCACTACAAACATCTAGTCTAGCAAACTCTATCCAAGTTAATGTTCTACATGGAAAAGAAAGACTCGAAGGAGTTAAAGTGTTGATATTATATACACAGGTAAGAAATCATTTCTATGTTCATTTTCAGAGTACCTTTGGATTCCCAGAAGCAACTTTCTTTTCTTCCTTTTTTTAAAATTATGTTCAGTTAGCCACTGCACAGTGCACAATTGAAGCAGCTTTCTTTTACACTGCAGAGTTTAAGTGCAATTTTAAAACAATGTAAATTTTTATGCTGTGCTCTAACATACAGGCCCTGAACATTTTTCTTCTCTGAGAATCCAGTATTGATTTTTTCATAGTCAAATTAAGCTACAACAATCGGGACCAGATCCTATTCACGTTTTCATTGTAAGAAGATCTCTATTGTTTAAAATAATATGGACTTCTGGATCATAATCCTGTTGCTAAGGAACTTAGCACTTGGCTACTGAGTCAGTCCTGGAAAATTGATTATAGGCAAAACTTCTGAATCTTGATATACAGCTGCTCCACTTTTCTGTTTGAGAAAAGAATATAATGACATTACAATTTAAATATACTTGGAGAGAGAGCTCGGCAAATGCTGTTAAAGAATTAGAATCCTAGCTGGAAAAGTAAAGATGAATGCTCAGAACACTTCATGTGCGCTAAGAAGGCAACAAGCAGAGAAAAATTCCTCCCTGAGGCCATGGTCCTCTGTGATCCTGCTCCACCAACAGGAGACTTAATTAGTTCAATTAACCTATTAGAGGTCGGATATTTAATTTTTAATTAACTAATTGTTAGCACTTAAATAAAATTTATATCCATCAGGAAAATTCTATATACACACGAGAGCTCTTAAAGTCTTAACAACATCGTAAATTAGACACCACTATTTCCACTCACAAATATAGTTAGTGTCTGAGGTACAGAGAGGCAAAGGACTTGCCCCAAAATCACACAGCGAAGATGCATAAGTAGAGCCGTGGGCTAGCTCAGACAGCACGATGCCATCCATGGCTCTTTATCCACATCCTGCATTCTCTCTGTTCCCTCGGAACACCAGGAACAATTACGTCCCAGGTGTAACAAAGAAACCAGTTGGGAGGAGCCAACCTTTACACTGGCCAATGAACCTCATTGAGCTCTCCCCCAGCAGCTCCTTTTACCTCCCAGGGCCTGGAGGTGGGGGGGCGGGGAATGCGGCTAAAAAGTTATCATTTAGCTTCATCCATATCCCCCAGCTGCGAAATGTTGCTAGAGGCTCCTGGTAAATAAGCAGTCCGGGTTAAGACTCCGCGCAGGCGCACACGGTAGGCTCTATGTGCTCCTGTGTCCCCCAAACTCGTCTCACGATGGTAGCTTTTTTTTTTTTTTTTTTGAGGAGCACCAACCTCACACTGATTCTGCAGAAGGCGGTTCTGAAATGACTGCGCTGCCGAATTCTACAAAATAATACATTCTAAAAGGTCATTCTGTTCCCATGTGATACTCACAGTCTGGCCTCCACAACAGAAAATGCAGGAATGAGTTTCTCCCTAAGAATGTCTTATTACTCAGAGCTTCACCAAATATTTAGGGACCACGGCGCGGCAGGCACTGTGCTGGAGGTCGAGACCCTACTCATGAAGAGTAGGCCAGTTTCTGCTGCAAGAAGCTTGGAGTTGACCGTAAACCGTGCCCAACTGTGCTCATTATAGGGTGCAGGGCCACGGGACTGCTTAACAGGATATTATGTGGGTCTGTGCAGGTGCGGAGGAAGTGACATTTCATCTGAGGTCTGAAGAATGAGCAGGAGGTAACAGGGTCCGGGGAAGTCCATGCAGAGGGACTTGTGGCCCTCTCCCAGGAAGCTTCTGCTCCTTCAGACTCAACTTGGACCTCTTGCTCTGTCTGGAAGCTAGAGGGAGGCACCCCACTATTGCGCTTAACACCCTGAGTCCCGGTGCACCCATCAGCACCCCTCCCCAAGTGGCCACATCTGAGGGCTGAGTCGTGTTTGTTCCTATCCCTGGCCCCCCGAATGCTATCTTTAATACCCAGGCACATTCAAAGGAGCAAAGGGAAGAAAGGAGGGAAGTAATTAACTAATACCGAGCTGTGTACGCAGGTTCATTCTCCACCACGTTTTCTGTCATATAAAGAAAGAACAGTTCTACTCGTGCTCCTAAGTCCATCTCCACTTCACATGGTAATGAGTTTCCAAACATTTGTGTTAGGAACCGAAGACGCAATGATGCCTAAGATGCAGGGTCTCCTGTTCAAGGAGCTGAGGATTTAGTGGCGGACAATCAGAAATATGTCTTTCACTCTTTCACGCACTATGAACCAGCAAAAGCAGGCTGACTTTCGATGTCAACTGCCCACGCGGGATTTGGGCCCCTGTGACCGCTGGCCCAGAGACCTGCACCAGGAAGGGCTGAGCTAGATTCCTCACTCCCGGTGCAGTAAACTTTCCTGCCCCTTCACGTGTTCCTCCCAGCCAGGCTGAGGCAGCCGGAGCTCCGACTGCCGGAGGACCGGGGCGGCGGGGCTGCACTACCTTCCTCTAGGAGCCGGATCGCAGCCCCCGGGCCGCCCACGGACCCCATTCCCCGGGCGCCGCAGCCCGCGCCTCCGCAGACCCGGGACGAATCGTGCGTTGCTGGCACCGAAGGGATGGAGGGGAACCAGCGCGACCCTCCGCCCGCCCCCCTTACCCTCCCCCGCACGACGTCACCAGGGTCACGTGGGTGACCCCCCGCCCCCGCCCGACTCAGCTGCTAGAGCGGGGGAGCTGGGGGCAGGCGGCGCGTCTGCTCGGCCCCTCCCCGACCCCTCCCCCGGAGCCGGCGCGCGGCGTTAAGCAAGGGGCTCCGATGAAATTGGAACCAGTGTTCTAAATTAAGGGGAGCAGATGTCCCTGTTTTGCTCGGGAGGCCTGGGTGGCCTGCTGTTCAGACAGAAATCGTTGAGGCACTGACCTTCCGGGGCCGCTGTCAATCTCCGCGTGCAGATGGCCAGCCCGGAGCCCTGCCCGCTCCTCTCTGCATTGGAAATGCGGCAGCAGGGGGATCCGGGCAGCTTGAGAGAAAAGTCTGCGTGGGGGGTGGGGGAGGAGGCCCGGGGGGAGACAGAGGGCAGGAGAAAAAGGCCTGCTCCGCGCACAATGGAGCCCCCGTGGCGGCCCCTCGGAGGACAATGCAGTCCCCCGGGACCCGCGGTTGGCTGCGCCAGGCCGGCCGGCCCGCGCTCCAGCTGCCTCTTCAGAACAAGGCCCTGCAAATGTGCCCACTTGATTCTAAATCCTCTTAGGCGCTCTCCATGTGAACGAGGGAAGGGGTGGCCTTACAATCCTTTACAATCGGAGCCCTGGGAACCCCGGCTCTCTGGGCAAAATGTCTGCACCACGCATGCAAATGGAGCCGATCGCTTGGAGGAATTGGCAGAAAATCTTTCTGCCCGGTAGTCGGTGAACAAAACCGACCAAGAAACCGCCAGCAGTAAACACCCATGGGTCTGCCCCTTCGATGCCACGCAGGGTCCTGAAATTTTTTCAGGGTGTTTTCCCCTAGAAGAGACTCCGTATTAATGCTCAGAAAAGCCAGCTAAGCGGTGCAAAGTCATTAGTCACCCAGGTATTTACACTGTTTTTCCTATTTCCTTTCTCTCTTGGCCTCTGTGGTCAGTAGTATAAAATTCCTAGGAACTCCCACCTAAACACCAGCTTCCTGTTTATGCTTTCAGTGGCTTTAATGTTTAGCTGCTAAAAGCAGTTGACCAAGGCTGTATGAAACAATCAGCAGAGGTTCACAGGTGAATGGGGGGGGAGGGGGAAACAGACGAGTAGGTCAAAGGTCCAGGTTCATTTTTAATCACTTGTGTCAAAATCACAGGCGGAAAAAAGATAAAATTAAAGTGTAACTTAATGCCTACAATCTTGGTTCATTTCATTTGGTGTCCGGTGTCCGCATGAACCTATAAAATACGATAGGCTAGTCTAAAGTATGAACATTTCCATTTCCAGCAGTTAAAAAGCCCTTTTTTTTCCACTGTGCATGACATTCCTTTGTTTTAGAAGGTTACAGTTCACACATAAGCACAGTCTGTGCGCTCCTGTATGTGCCTTACACTTCGCCATGGCTGTTCTGGACGTTCCTGCCCCCAAATGTTGTGCTTATGTTGCTATCTGAATTACAGCCTTCCTGACCTGGGATAGAACCCTAGAGGGCACTTTACCAGCTCTTTTCTGATACAGAACTCCCTGCACCATTCCCAGAGAGTGATCAGTTATGCTGTGATAGAATCCCCTCAGAACTCTCTACCAGAGAAGATAGCATCCATCCTTGACAATCTTGGTTTTTTAAATAAAGTTTTCCCTTATTTAAGACTGAAGTCTGTCTCCACTAACAGAGCCATGCAGAATAAATCTAATCTCTCTTCCATATGATATTATCCTTGAAGAACGTGGAGACAACGCTCAGTCCCCTCAGAGTCTTCTCGCAGCTAAAACATCTCCAGATCCTCGAGCAGTGCCCCCCTTCACCGACCCCCCTCCCGTGGGTCTGAGTCTCCTGCACCGTCTCAAGTTATCTAGAGATGCTCTGGTTAGTTTAAGTCCCTTTGAAGCTGAAGATAATGCTTCAATTCATGCTGAAATTCAGCTTAGGAGGCGGCACGGGAGGAGTACGGCTCAAAGCCAACAGGAGAAAATCAGTCAGACCCTGTCCAAGTTACTCGGACAAAAATAAATTTTGAGTTTCCATTTTCATCTTTTTCTACTCCGTCAATAATGCCAGACTTAGTTATGAAGCCCTTATCGTGCGCTAGCACTGTGCCTTTCAAGTTCTTGCACTTTATCCTTGCAAAAGCCCTCTGAGTAAGTCCTAGGGTGACCTCCTTTTTTACAGAATCAGAGATCCAATAATCCACCCAAGAACACACAGCTAATAAGTCATTGAGCGAGGTCCCTAGCCTGTGGCATGTATACAAAGCTGCCGTCCTAGGGTCTGTTGTTAAAACGGAGATCCTGAATCTTTTCTTCGGCGTACTCTGAGGACATAGGGCTTTAATTCAAGGCCAGTTTGTATAGATCACATTAATACAGCTACACAAACTTCTGAAATACAAGTTAAGAACTCGAGGTGGGGCAAAAAGTTCTTTCTGGAAGCCAGTGAAACAGAAATTCCAAGTTAAAGCCAAAAGTCATCCCAAACATGCTTTTATTCCAATGGTATTACTTAGCAGCAAAGTGTTACATTCCCCTAGAGTTTCCTGCCTTGGGCTAAGGGCAGGCCAGGCCCTCGAAGCTGAGTTATTCCATGTACTTCGGCTACAGCAGAACAGACACCAGGACACCAATGCCCCTCGCTCCCTCGCGCTCCCCAGTGTGTCAGTTAGTCAAGACAGAGGGAAGAGTATGTTTCCCGCGCACACACTGTAATTTTTTTTCCAGTGTCGCTCAGGCTGCCAGAACAAAAGTAAAACCACAGAGAGAAGATTTAGATCAGCCTCTTGATCCGCCGGCTGCTATTTTACTGTTTTAGGAGGGGCTGGACATCAAACACTTGAAACTGTCATCTACACATTCCTTCTCGGAATAACGCAGTATTGGCATGTGCCCTGCTGGCTTAGTTCTACCCCCCAATCTTGGAAACTCTTTCTCTCCAGGAGAAGAGTCTCCAGAAGGCACACCGAATGATCGGGGGTAGTTCTGAGGAAGGTTCTTAGAGCCTGCCGTGAACTGACGTGTCCTGACATCCGGCCAGGTGGGCTCTGAGCCTTAGCGGGGATGTCGCTTACCCGGTTAGAGTTTTCTAATTTGTTTTTCATGGTAAATAGTGCCTGAGACACCTTTTCCTTGCTTCCTTACCCAAAGGAGCCTCCACAACCATTATCACATTCATCTATTTATTTTCTTCATAAAAGCATAAAAATCTAATGCTTCATAACTTACATGCTTGTTTGTGCTGGACCTTCCTTCTCTGGGTCACAACTTGTACATAAGACAAGGAACTTGGTTCATCACCTAGCCCGAAGTAGGTCCTCAGAACTATTTTTCTTTTTTTTTTTGGAATGAATTTATCTTTCGTCCAAACACACACACACACACACACACACACACACACACACACACACACACATTTTTCTTGTACAATTCTTTCCTTCAAACAAATTCTTGGAGTGGTCAAATTCTGACAGACAGAAAATAGAACCTAGCTGCTAAGGGCAGTGGTAAGGGCAGGGGGGCGCAGTGGAGGAATGGGGAATTAGTGTTTAATGGGGACAGAGTTTCAGTTTAGGAAAGATTAAAAAAAAAGTGCTGTAGATGTTCTGTGGTGATGGTTGCCCAACGGTATGAATAAACTTATTGCCACTGAACTGGACACTTAGAAATGGTTAAAATCAAATTTTAGAGTGTGTATGTTTTAACATAATAAGAATAAATTCTTTGAATTGGTGATCTTGGGCGAAGAGTTAGTGTATATATTTTAAACTGGGATGTATATGGACTAAACTTCTCTATGGAAGTGACACCAATTTACTTTCCAATCACCAGCGTCTGAGAATAGTCATTGCCCAGCACATCACCAACACTGTGTTCTCAGTCTTCTTATTCTTTGTATTTAGTGAGTAAACACATGTGTTGTGTGTGCGCGCGCACGCACACACACACACACACACACATACACTTTAATTTTTGTTTTACTTGTGTGACTCTACTCATTAGTAAGGGTTTAGTATATTTTCATATGTTTGGTGTTTCTTCTTTTGTGAAAAGCTTGTATGTATCCTTTCCCATTTTTATGGGCCTATTTCCCTTGATTGATTTATAGGAGTTCCTGTATAGTAAAGATAATAACTCTTGGTCTGTGATACAGCTTGCAGTTACTTTTTCCCAGTTCATTATTTCTCTTTAAATGCTATTTAAACTTAAAGTTGTACACAACTGATAAACTATTGAACACTACATCTGAAACCAATAATGTACTATATGTCGGCCAATTGAATTTAAATAAAAAAATAACAATAATAAAATTGTATGCTGAATCAATACCATTTTGGGGTGAAAAAAAGCTTTCCCTATTCCACGACTATAAGAACATTCATCCATGTTTTTATACTGTACACGTGTGGCTTTTTCTATACTTAAATATTTGATGCATCTATATGCTGATGGCAAAAAGTAAGAAGAAGATCCAACTGAACTGCTTTTTAACTAGTCACTACATCATCATTTATTACAAAATCCATGTTTTCTCTCAATAATTTGAAATGACTTCTTTGTGTTGGGATAAATAACCATATTCTTAGATCTGTTTCGTTTCCGCTCCTAGACCATGCTATTTTATTTACAGTAAGTTACCAATATATTTCGATGGTGTCTTTTGCCATAAATCCTAGGCTAGTGACTAAGCTCTATGTTTGGGATTTAACCCATTGTTGGAAAAATTTTAAATTATGTATAATTATACATTGGAAAGGTATAGCCTGTTAGAGAATTTCCTCTGCTGGGAGCCAGCAAGGAAGAGAGAGTAGGGAGCTAACACGCTTAGAAGAGCCAGTGATAGGAAGGAGAAGACTTGGCTGGGATCCTTGGCACAGTGTCAGGTCAGGCCCTCCCTTTACATCTGACTCATGTCCCCAGCCAGCGTAACTTAATTACCCGCATGGCAGCCAGAAAGCTGGTGGGCTTCGCCCTCTTGATATTGAGCCCTATCTCTGCCACTTTCTAGGTTTGTGGTCTTTGAGAAATCTCTTAAATAGTATGCTTATTCCAAGGCTCATAATAGGCTACCTAAGATGATAGTTATATAGACTGACCAATATGGGCACCTGGGTGGTTCAGTCCATTAAGTGTCTGCCTTCAGCTCAGATCACCATCCCAGGGTTCTGGGATCGAGTCCCACATTGGGCTCCCTGCTCGGTGGGGAGTCTACTTCTTCATCTCCCCCTCCCTCCTGCTCATGCTCTCACTTTCTCAAATAAATAAATAAAATCTTTAAGATTGACCAATACACTTAAATGCACTTTGAAAATGATCTCATCTAAATATTTATCATCATCATTATTATTAATATAGGGGAGGGGTGCTTTCCCTCACATGCCTTCATGCTTCTGCCTGTCCACCTGCATCCTGGCCTTGCCCCTTCCTTGTGTGACAGACTTCTCTGCAGAAGAGCACAGCACGGAGAGACCCAGGCCACAATCATCTGAAGATGCGCGCTGACACAGTCTCTTCCGATAGATCTCATCCAGGACACTGGCTTCATCAGCAAGGTCAAGGTGTGCTCTACGGACATTCTTAATTTGCTAGCCTGTGATTAATTTTGTTTTGATGGGGAGGTTAAGTGGTCTCTTTGGCTTTAAGTCTAAACCATGGGTCCGACCCAGCTTAACAAGTGAGATCTCTGTTGGGGACAATTGGGAGATAACAATAAAGTGGTATTTTGATTGCCATTCTGCCATTATTCCTTGTGTGCTATTACACACACAGCTCTCGTGTGTCGTTACACACCAGCCTCATGGGAGGAGGAAAGACGGATGGAGACCAGGGGCATTCCTAGCTCTCTGGTGACAATACCACCCTGGCCATCAAAGCTCTCTGACCTCTAACCTCTGACACTTACCAGAGCCTCGTATAGGTCAATTCCTCCCCCGAGGAGGAGGCTACTTTGCGCGGTGCACGTAGTAAGAGTTCAGTGACTATTAGTTATTACTACTGCTGTTACTGTCAGCTGTGCCCCTATGGAAGGCGGGTCAGTGGTCCCTTCTGTGGAACAGGGCACCTCAGTGTTCAGTCTCCTTCTCCATAACCTTGACCTTCTGCCCACTGCCTCACCTCCAGCCCCTCCATACTCCGTACAGAGACCTGTGTCTCTCACATTCTGTCTCCGTGTCTCAGGGTGATGTTTCACCAGGCAGCTTTCTGGGGAGTGTTCAAGCATCCTGGGGCAGAGCAGGAGGGAACATGAGAGCCGCAGGGCCAGTGGGGAGCTCTGTGAAGGACAAGTGCGCTGAAAACCATGGGTCAGGGAGCCCCGGCAGCCCCACGGCCTTTTCTTGTCACAAGAAGGCTGGGGCAGGGTCCCCACGCGGCATCCATCCATTCATTTAATGAGTATTTGTCCAATGTCTTTGCCACACACTGGGAGTCAGGTAGGGAAGACCGGCATGATTCTTAGCCTTGAGGAAGGAACTTCCAATCCAATGAGGGGGGGACAGATGAACAGCATAAAACAGATGACTAGAACCACCCAGTGCTGCAAGAACTATCCAGACACAACAGAGCGCTGAGAGCAACACTAAGGATTGGCCCAGAGACCCCTTCAGACCTGACTAGAGTTGTGTGTAGGGGAGGGGGCAGGGGGTGCTCGCTGAATCCCTTAGTTCAACTTTCAACATGAACTTTTTTTCTCATCCTGTAAGTATTTGGAAAAGACTTTCACTATTTATTCCATTTGTGAGTATTCTAGTGACAAAGGAGAAAAAAAATCACAAGGTGGTGAGCTAGGGAAACCTGAAAACTAGGAGGCCAGGTGTTCCCAGTCACATTTCCCTCTTTGTTTGCCCTTTGACACCTTTTACTTGATTGCTTTTAGGCCTGAATTAATTTTTTCTGGCCGGAGGCCCATGCTTATTTGCATGGCTATTCTGTATACGGGGTCAGATCCGCCAAGACAGCAGGCCAGCCTGAATTCACAAACAGAGTCCCATCCATCAAGTGGTCCGGGGCTCAATATACTCACCATAGAAGAATGGAGGATAATGAGAAATCCTACCACAGCCTGAAATCGTGACTCACCAGGGTTGCCCTGTGGTCAAGCTCATGGGTAAACCACTCCATCATCCTTATGTTCTGCTTGTCAAACACTTGTGGGATTCCATTTTGGGCTTTAGACATGTAATTACGGTTCCCATTGTTTCCAAAGCCAGAATTAAGCCTCAGATTATATAATTAATTGTGAGTTAGGTAGAGTGCCTTCTTTCATTTTACACTCTCCTCTATGATGTTAATACAAATCCCTGTTTTGCTCAGTAATACCATATATTCCTGAGCCACCCTAGTCGATAAAATACACATTAGTGTCGTCATATTTAGCTGTGCTTATGAATGGGTAACTGGAAGGCTTACTTACAACTGTAGTTAAAATCTATTATGGGAACCTTGGTTCTTTCCCTGTTTTTGTTGACAAAATCAACAATTCTTTCAGTCACCAGAAGTGCTTGTTCATTCATTCACATATTCATTCATTTAAACATTCAACACATACTATTTTAGGTCTATTATGGGGGAGTAACTGTGCTAAGTACAAAGTAAGAAGATACGGTCTCCCGCCCCAACACGGCACAACTAAAATGGTACCCATCTTGGCGGAAGGAGTGGCAAGTTGTATCTGAGTCTAAAATCATAGGTGTCTGCCCACCCTACCTCAAACCCACGTGAGATTCTGATTTGCCAGGTCTAGAGTGAGGCCCTGATGTGTGGATTTGGCAAAACTTCTAGGGTAATTCTGATTACACCCTTGGGTTAGGAACCATTGCTGTAGTGGTCTTCCCAGAATTCTGTAGAACTCAGATCCTTCTTGTGGGGCAGCATAACCATGAGTTCTTCCTCACCCAGACCAAAGAGCCATCTGAAGGCAGAGAGTGCCTGACCAGGGCCAGGGGTAACACTCACGCTCATGGCCACGCGAATCTGTCCCTTCCTAGGGGTTGGTCCCAGTCATAGGGTTAGGCCTACTTTGGCCCCCATGCAAACACTGAACCTCTATGCTGAACCTACCTGGTCACTGGGCCTCTACCCTTAGCTCTAAAATCCTGCCTTCTGGTGTTGGCTTTACAGCACATCTCATGCCTGTCTGATTTCCCTTGTCAGTCAAGTGGAGACCCAGGATCCCCAGGCCACAGATGGCAACTCCTAGACACCTAGACTGAGCACATGGCTTTCCCATGGGGCAAGGTGTGGGGTTTTGATGGGGGAGTCAGAAAAGAAGCAGTCAGGAAAGTGTGGAATCTGAGTGTTGGGCAGGAGGGCTCAGCCACCCAAAGAAGCTAGACAGGGAGGAAGAAGTCAGCATGACACCCCTGAGAAAAAGCGGGCTTTGGGATAGAGACAGCACTAACAGGGGTGGGGTGGGAGGGGGCATGTTTTTTTTTATCAAGAGCCCACAGGTGTGGGAGCGGAGTGCCAGGGCAGTTAGAAGCCTGACCTCAGAAAGGACACAGCCCCACCTGCCACTGCCTCTCCAGCTTGCGCCCGCCCCCTTTTGGACTGCCTCCCGGGCTGCCTATCTCCCCACGCCACTCCCGCCCCTTCCACCAGGGCTCCCAGGCCAGACTCCTCCTGCTCTGGCCTGTCTGGGACTAAGCAGGAGTAAACTCAGGCAATCCGGAGACATCAACAGACATCACAAATACCATGTTTGAGTGACTGTTGATAGCTTGTATCATGCAGGCCATTGCCAGCTTGTGAATTCTGCTTTGTTTGTTTTAATTTCTATTGTCAAGTCTGATATGATATGGGTATGCTCTTCTGCCGAGGGGGGGGGGGCGGTAAGGGAGGTGGGCGGCTGACACGGGTGACGAGTCAGACGGCATATTCCACATCTTGTGATTATGTTTTCCTCTGGTACGTGTAGCCTGTGGCCCAGCTCCCCCGGCTGTAGGTGCCCTGAGTCTTTTGAACTGTTGAGTCAGTTCCTGGAGTCTCACTTAAACTAATGAGCTTTATAAGCCTAAATAAAACCAAGAACGTGAATCAACTCATTTTATTTTTTTCCAGTTTTGGCTCTTCACTGTGTCTTGACTTCAACTTTTTGTTCCATGTCATGGGTTCGTGTGTTCATTCGGCTTCTACTGAACACCTGCCCTATGGGACCACCTGTGATGCTTCACAAGCCGGCCCCCGAGGACACCTCCTGTCCCATCTGCCATGCATCCCCACATGTCCCCCACGCCTGCCTCTCTCACACACACACTGTCTGGCACACTCCAGGGTCAACAAACACACAATGTCTCTGTCCCTCACCATTCTCTGTCACACGAGGGTGACAGCCAAGCCTCGCTTGTTCTGAGGTGATAAAGGCTTTGGTGGCTCTTGACCTGGGTCTCGAAGGACACAGGGCAGACCATCAAGGACAGTTCCACTGAGGCAAGGGACGGCCAGTGCCAGAGCCCAGGGACTGGCATGGTCTGGTGAGGGGGAGCCTGCGTGGCATGGAGCAGGTGGCAAGAGGGTAGCTAGAAGGGAGCTCTGCTGACGTGTGGCCTGAGGGCCCTGAGTTGGTCCCAAAGATGACAGGCCAGCCATTCTGCCTGCCCCTTCATTGCGAGTGCATTTCCAGGTCCCGAGTCTTCGGCCCCGCCTCCATGGCTGTCTGCTGAAGCAGAAGAGAAAACTCAGATCTTTGTTCTTGGGAGAAAGGCAAGGAGTCGGTTTAGGGTGTTTATTTCTCTTCCTTTTGACGTTAAAGCAAACCACATTTAACTGCTGCCCGGATCCCTGTTCAGGTGTGCGGCAGTCCCGCTGGCATGGGGCGGGGGGCATCCCGGGCACGGTCCCGCCCCGCCCCGAAAGAGACCTGTGTGGGAGCCGTCAGCAAGGTCTGCTGCCGCCGTCTAAAAATAGGTGAGCAAAGAAGCACAGACTCGGGTATAAATGCTCTCACCAGGCCCCAGGAAAGCCAGCTGTATCAAGTTCAGGCTTCCTCCCGGCCAAGCCACAGGGTCGTGAGAGACTTCCCATCTTGGCTTCTGGAGCTGGGAAAGGGGAGGAGGAGGTGGGGAGGCAGGATGTGGTGGAGGGGCTGCGCCGCCCAGAAAGCCAGGGCTCACAGCAGAAGTCCTCCTTAGGACTCTGTGAACGGCGCAAACTGGTTTAAAAACAAAACAAAACAAAACAAAACAAAACACAAAACAAAACAAAACACAAAAAGCCCATAAGCACAAAGATCCCGAAAAACTCTGCTGGAGTCTCCTTCAGCGGAAACTGGGATTTGGGCTCGTTCTCATGGGGGTGGCCGGCTCGTGGTTTTCAGGTTCTGCTGAGTATGGATGACCATCAGCAAAACCATGGAAAACACAATATTTATCCTGATCAAACCAGATGTGCCTCAGGTTTATGGTTATGAATGACAGACGAAGCTCAGAGCAACAGCTTATCAGCGGTGATTTGCAAAGAAGCCTGCTGAACCAGGATGTGTGACTAGAACCCGAATCTCTTTTCTGACCCTTCCTGCCAGCATCTCTTTCCTCCATCCTGCCGGCAGTTGAGCTTGTCTGCTGAAGCTTGGGGACAGTTTTCAGGGGACTCAGGCTCAAGGGGTCAGAATTGGAATAGCTTTCAATCCCGAGTCAGGAAGTTCTAGGATGGAAACTTCCTCTTTGCTTCTGACCTCCTTCCAGAAGAAAAAAGAAAAAAGCCACTCCCAGGAAGATATAATAACGTAGTCACCCATGGATCCCCAGGGAACCACTTCAGGGGGCTTCTATTAGCAGGTGGCTGTGCTATTTTCCATGTGTATTAAACACGAGAAGCTTTGAGCACATTTCTGGTGAGTCACACTGAGGGGGATGACTAGTTTTTTTAGACTCTGACAAAGATCGTTACCAAAATATCTAATGCAGCTATCGTCAACATTTTGGGACTCACACATTTAGAAATATTGAAAGGCTCCACCCTTTTACTTTTTATTTTTATTTTTTTTAATTTACCTTAAGCAATGCACTTTTGTTCCCCTAGCTTTATTGAGGTGTAACTGACAAAGTCTCTACCTATTTAAATCCTCATGCAATTTAGGGAAAAAAAAAAACCCCAAACCTCTTTCTTTGTTCTTAGAGGTTGCTTTTACTCTTTAGTGACCCTCTGAAGGTTCTTTCTTGAAAATATATCCTCCTTTATGTCTGGAAGACAGGATCAACAGGAAAGGATGGGAGAGGGTAGTAGCGTTTCCTGAGTGACTACTGGATTCCAGGTCGATCAATGGCCGGGGGGTCAGAATGCTAACTTGGCAGGGCTCCTCCCTCAGACTAGCATAGGAAGCCTGGAGGCAACGTAGCATGTGGTTAAGACTGTAGCCTGAAGCCACACTGCCCAGGTTCATGTTCTAGCTCTGTCTCCTCCAAGCAATGTGACTTTGGGCAGTTGTTGCCTAATGTCTTTGTAACTCAATTTTGTCTTCTCTGAAATGGAGGAAGTAAGTTCCTAGTCTGTGCGTTTGCGTGGATTTAATTAGCTAATATCCAAGCATTTGGCATAGTATCTGGCATAGAGTAAGTGCTCAATAAATGCTAGCTCCTTCTCCTCCAATGATTATCATTTGTCCCCCAATAGATCTGAAAACAGCTTACATTAATTGAACACTGATTCATTTGGAAAGATTAGCCTGGCATTAGCTACGCAGGAACTATGACTTGTTTCAAAGCATGTATATATATATATATGTTTTTTTCTTTTTTTTTTTTTTTTTTGGAAAAGGCACAAAGTACCCAACATAACTAGTAGCTTGCCTTTTGGTAGCATAGAAACATGTTCCTAGTCTCTGCTTTCCTAGTGCTGCTGCACTCACAGAGTTAAAGCCTCCCAAGTAGGATGAAACCTCCACTCCCAGAGGGTAGTTAACTGACCGTTTGGATCAGGCTATTACTTGATCCTTCTCCCTTTTATTTCAAAGACACTTTTTGCAGTTATGCAATTTACTTTTAAGGACCTGAAGTGTTATGGCATAAATTTGCTTATGGTGATGGATGGGCATTTTGACAACCCACAGCGCTGCTTCTAAAGCATTTTTATTACCACTCGATATCACCCAACAGTGAAAAAGCACAGGGCACCAATCAACAAGGCGTGTATTCCTCTCAGGTTGCGGGAGAGATCAGGTGGCCTGTTCAGAACTGCCCTGCAACCTGGTCACAGGCAAACTGGGATGCCATGAGGCCCCCCTCTCTGATGCAGAGGTAACACGAGGGAGCAGTCATCCTCTGCCCATATGTTTTCAATTAGAAACAAAGGAAGTCAAGACTTTTTTATCCACTTGAGAAAAACAGTGAAACGTTACAGCTAAATTGAAAATCCCTGTCACCAAAAGTCTGTGTGTTTGAGCTGCTGGAGGGCCAGCATGGGGCTGGGGGTGGGGTGGGGGAGACATTTGCGACGCAGCTGTCTGGGCGTGGTGGCTGGAAAGAGTGAGAATCACCAGAGAACCACAAAGCAGCTGGACAAGGAGCAGGGACATGGCCCTGAAGTACTTGGGACAGTCATTGTCCTTTTGCTCTGTTCTCAGGTGGAGAAAATTATACCCCATGTTTGTTTGTTTGTTTGTTTGTTTTTCCCAATCCAGATGCAAAACCAAAAACATTAGCCCCAACGTTCGCAGTCAAAGGAAAATGTTCTGAGACCTCAGAAATGCTCATTCACCAAAGACCATTTTCCTGCCTCGGAATTTGGTCAGTGATCATTGGGTTTAGGAAGGTTCTGGGTGGTCCAGTTTCCTCTGGGAACTCTGTAGGTTTCATGGTTTCCGTTTCCAGAGTTTTCTGCTTGCCTTGGAGTTCCACAGAAATGGAATTTGCTGAGGAAGTGAGTACCAGCAGCTTAGCTACAGAAAGGTAGTTCAAGGCTGAGGAAGGAAAACCTAATTAGGATTCCTCCCTCTTTCTTGATACCCTTTGCTGGCCTGAGCATGGCCTGCGTGGCGATGGGGGCTTTGAAGGGTTGATTCTCAGTACACCTGCATAAGAGAGACGCTCCACTTAAAATTTCAAAACATGTTATAATGATCTATACATTTTTTATAAGTGCCAGTAGATTTCTTTCCACCTCTTTGGGGTGTCAGAGCTGCTAAGCCTCAAGCTTCTCCCTCCCTAAGGGCCCGAGTCAGCTGTGACTGGCGTGGTGTGAGTCTCTGATTCGGGCACACTTTAAGGCAGACCTCTAATTTGAAGTATGCAAACTAGGTTTTCCCCTTTCGAAACCATCCCCTGCAATTTAGTTGAGGAGCAGACACATTTCACAGCAAGAGGAACTGGGGCCGTCCAAAAGGGATGGAAATTGCTCAAATGAACAATTTGCATTGACTATCCTCCTGGGGGAAAATAAGTGCAAAAACATCTGTTGTGAAAGTTCAAGTATCATCTCCAACGCCTCCAACTTTCTTAGTCCTTGTTTTTCTATAGCAAAAACCTAACTGGGAGCAAGGGGTTTGTTTGTTTGTTTGAATGCAGTCACAGGAGAATCTGATCTACAACCAATGGTCCAGGCCCACCCCTCCCCCCACCCCTGAGGTGGAGGATGAAAACAGGAACCCGAAGGGCAGCCATTCAGCTTCTGGAACAAGTCAGAGGTGGGTCCCCTGACAACAGAGTTGGTGGAGGAGTGTCAGCAAGCCCCGCCCACAGGAGGAGGCCATCATCTTCCTGCCATCTGTAAGAATAAACATCACTAGTTATCCCAGTGCCCCAACTAGGCAGAACATTTTCCAGGTTTTTCCAGCTCCAACAGATATTTCTCCTTCCAAAGGCAGGAAGATCATGTGTTTCTCGGAGCTAAGTAGAGGACAGCTAGAGACGCCAAGTGGCCAGCCACCTCGCTGAGGTTCTGAGGTTTGATCTTCACGGTCTGCTGGAGGGAGCCTCCCAGGGAGATCAGATGGGGATCGCCCCCTCTCCAGCACCTCGCCACTGTGGGCAGATCAGGAATGCCAGATCCAGAGCTCTGGATCCGATTAGGGCTGGTATTTTATCAAATGCTGAACTGCAAGTTGGTTTTCTTCTTTCCCTTCAGAGTTGGTCTTTCTAATTTCATTATGTCCCTTGACATCAAGACCAATGAGAAGAGAATAAAGATGCTGCCTGGGCCTGTGTGGGGCTCAGCAGATAAAAAGGTGTGACTCATAGTTCATGGGGGAACCCTGGCCGAGCAACCCTCCTGCCTCAGAACCACAGGGAACTTATCTGTGGGATGGTTTGACCTTTCAGGGCCACTGAAAATCCCAAGTTTTTCAGTTACGGCCTTGACTTGTCTCTTTTATTCTCTTTAACCAAGCTACTCCCAGACTGTAGTTCACTTCCATGGGCCATAGATGTTAGAAGCCCGGGCTGCTCAGAAGTATCACAGAATCCTGCCTCCTTGCTCCTCAGGATGGAGGAATTTTGTGCAAAGGTCTTAATCTTTGCTGATCTTGGCACATCCTGATATCCTGTATGTGTGGGCCCCAGAAGAGCCCCAACTGTGGCCAGCTGGTTGGATATCACCAGGGAAACCTCTCATCACAGCAGCCCACTTCCTTTCTAGGCCACAGTCACAATAACTGTGTCAACTGGGGCTCAGGCTTTCCTTAGGCCAAACCAGAACGTGTCAGAGAGGAAAATCGGGTAGAGTTTGTTGGAGGTGTCTGTGATCCGCAATGAGGTAGCTACCTCCCATCTGTTGAGGAGGACCTTAGAATTGTCTCCACTTGTCTTCTATTTCTACAGGTCATGTCCTATTGTCCAAACCATGGAACTGAGCCAAATTAACATAGATAAACTGACTTTTCATATACAAGTTTCTTTTCTGAGAATCAGCCGATTTCTATCTTGTGCTTCCAAATCTTGCCTGTGTTGTGTGCCTGGGGTTTGGATATAGTGAGGCCAAACTTGGGTTGCCATCTGCCTGAAGAGATCTTCCTCATATATCCTCCTCTGCCAGTTTGCTGCCTGAAATCCTTAAACAAGAAATGAAATCCTTAGCTCTGCCATCTGAGCTAAGGACTGTGTGCCAATGTATCAGGAAAAGGTGCTCAGTGAAAATTTCCCACTAAAATTTCAATGACTCACACAGATTCTTACATGAAGGTGAGATTTTTTAGGCCATTGGTAGGGGGGTAGAGAAGGGTGGTCAAGAACAGAAGGTCTTTGGGACCTTGAAAAATGAAGAGGGTATCTGGAGGCACACAAGAAAGGACAGAAGAGAAAAGCCAACCTTACCTACCCCACAATTTGCCTGTCTGTCAATTAAAGATTCTCCTGTCATTGGTGCTCAGGCCTGTGTGCTAGGCCTTTCAGGAGGAGGAGAGCTGCTGCCTCACCAAGGCTGAAGAGACACAAAGCCACTTTTGTGCTCAGGTCACCCTCAACTATACTGACCCCCGACCCTAGCAGTACTGGAAGTAGCTGGTCTGGTCTGGGGTCCAGTTCTTATTGACTAGGTTGTAGGCCCAGGGAGGGACACAGCGCTCTGGTGTCCAAGACTTGGCTCACGATGTGCCTTCAAGTGCAAGCAGGCCTCCCCAGGCCCAAGGCCAATGTGCGTCTCCAAATGGGAAGAACTGATATTAAAGCAGAGTCTGCTCTTGATCCAAACACCTGGACTGTTCCAACAGGTGTTTCCAAAGTGCTGAACTAACCTTAAACATCTAGGAAGAGGAACTTCTTATCAGGAAGTGCATAGCAAGAAGACCAAACTGATATCCTTCCCTATCCCCTTGCCCATGATGCTTCTCTCTTTGCCTGACTTAGCCAGGCAAGCCATTCCACCAGTCTGTTCTCTGTGATGGCACCAGGGGGAGGGACACAGAGAGGACCCACTTGAACTTGTACTGCCAGCACACCTGGTCGGCAAGTACCAGAGAAACTCAACCGCCGAAACGAATGAGGACGTACTGGGTGTGGACCACCTAGAACTGGGCTGAAGACACTAGATAAGGACTGCTTGACCCTGGATATTGAAAAAACTACAAGGGTTGCCAAAAAGGCTTGGAATCCTCAGTAGTATTTAAAATGTTGTGCGTATTACAGCCTGGGGAATATGGGTCATGGTGTTGTAATAACATGGTATGTGGTGGTGCAGATGGTGGCTACACTTGGGGTGAGCATAGCATGACCCCTAGAGATTTCAAATCACCACCTTGTACCCCTGAGACTAACATAATCTTGGGCGTCAACTCTATTTCAGTAAAAAAACCAATTACTAACCTAACAAATTATTGTGCACCCAGTTTCCCTATTGACGTTTGCTTCAGTTTAATTAAAGCCATTTTATCCCTTTAAAAAATTGACAGTCTCAAATTCATAATTACGATCCAAGTTCAAGATTCTTTTACTATTTCATCCTTTTAAAAAAAAATCATGTAACATAGGAAAAGCAAATGGAAAGATTACTCATTTGACTGGAATCTTGTTTGAAACCACTCTTAAATATATTTCCCAACATTTGCTGATGGATTGCCTGGGAAATAAATAACCCCAAGTGGTAGTTTTATATTTATATTTCTAAGTCAGAATATTTCTCTTATTGCTCTGCTTCTAAAATAAATTCCCAAGAAAGTGGCATGAAATATCAAAATAGCATTTTCAATCTCTGCCCAACAACGTTTGCATCTCAGCGAGAAAGTGTGTAACCAGTGAGTAAACTGCCTCTTTGTCAAACATAAATGTGGCAAATTCTAAGGTGGCTCCTTTTCAACTAAATTTTCTCCGCAGGCAGAGCAGTGGGGAGAATGTTTGCCATAGGACACCGGCAAGACAAAGCATTCTTACTGTGATTTTTACGGGAGGGCATTATATTAAGTTCCGGGGAGAAATGATGAGATGTCAGGGTGAAATGGCACATTTTCTTTCAGAATCACCTCCTCCATTTAAACGTGCTCAATTCTTCGGGATACGCCTGCAACTTCCAGGGAGTCGCGCCTGGAGTACCCCTGCCTCTTCTCCCTGCTCCCCCTTCCCAGGACCCCAGGGTGGTAATGAATTCTGCAACCTGACTCCCTGCTCCGGATTTCCACCAGGCCTGAACTCCTCTAGGCTTACCCTGACTCCGCATACATGCTTTTCAAGAGACACAATTTTGTCTTGTCTGGAGCACAATGTAATTAGAAAGCAATTTGGCCCACACACGCAGCTTCCATGGTCACTTGGCACGGCCTCAACCTGCCTCTGGTGGGGACTGGTTTTGCTCTGCATTGGCCAGCCTCCGAGATGTCTAGCAGCTCAGGGAGCCCGGACCTGGGGAGGGTGAGGTGCCCCCTGCTCGGAGCCCCACATCAGCTGCGCCCCGTGGGGTCCGGACACCAGCTGCGTACCCCCAGGCCCGGAGTGTACAGACTGTCCTGTGGCAGTCAACTCCCAAGTCCCCCCTCATTACGTTGCTCACATGCTCTCCCTGTGGGCCCTAAATCCTAGGTCCCAGGCTCCAGATCAGAAGCCATTTTTCATGAGGCTCTGTCCCTCTCTCCCCACCCACTGAATTGCCCTGCCCCATACATTTGGCCTTCTCCTTTATGCTTTTAGTATCCTAACTCTGGCCTCTCAGCCGCTAACACTGTCACAGCGGCCTCTCGCCGCTAACACTCCCGGCAGTTTATTCTCCACATTCAACTCCACTTCCTTCTATCCTAGCGTGGCTACTTGGCCAGATTACTTTTCCAAATACACAGCTTTGGTCACGTTATAATGTCATTCTCCCGCTCACAGACCTTCAGTGGTTTCTCTGGGTCCCCAGCTTCCTGAGCCGGGGCTCTGGCTCACTGCCTGCTTATGTAAATAAAGTTTTATTGGAACACAGCCATACCCATTTGTTTACATCTTGTTTATGGCTGCATTTGTGTTACAATGGCAGAGTGGAGTCATTGTGACTGAGACCACATGGCTGGCAAAACCTAAAGTACTATCTGTCCCTTTAGTATTGTTCCCCCCCAAATATGGTCCAAAATGCCTTTTCCAGTTTCATTTCCTTGTAGTCTGGGCTTTCCTGCCTTAGTGCCCTGATATAGTCTACTCCACTCGGGGAAACTTGCCCCATCTCAAATGGGCCCCAGATGCTTTCCCGACTCCCATTTCAATGGATGTGTCCTGTTTTACCCTCCCCATCACACTTTCTCACGGCATTTTGCACATCTGACTTTCATTGTGAATATTAATGTACATGTCTGGTTGCTTCCCCTCCGACCCCAGTCGAGTCTCCGAGTTCCCAAGAACAGGGGCCATGTCCTAGCTGTCTATAGCACTTAGTCTAGCTCCCTGCACACAATCATTCAGTAGGTATGTGGAAACTTAACTTGACTTGAAAACCAGAACAAATAATCAGTATTCCCCCATGGGAAAAGACAAGTTAGGAAAATGTGGCAGGAGCAGATACAACCCATTTTTCCCTAGTAAGGTAAGCTTCTTAGAGAAGGCATGTTTTAAGATGTTGTTTTGTATGTTGAAGTTACCGGGGAAGTACACAGCCCCCACAGAAGAGACTCCATAGCATGGGGACAGAGTTGGATGAGAGGAATGTACCAAAGGGAGGCTTTGCCTCCTCACCCATTAGGGCTCCACTGGAGGGAACCATTTCAAGGATGTCATGGCCACTGGGCTGGCCAAAGGGCATGAGTCAGGGGGAGGGATACATGAGCTTTCAAGTCCCTATGAGTGAAAAGAAGAGGGGCACCTGGATGACTCAGTCAGTTAAGCATCTGCCTTCAGCTCAGGTGATGATCCCAGGGTCCTGGGATCAAGCCCCACATCCGGCTCCCTGCTCAGTGGGGAGCCTGCTTCTCCCTCTCCTCCCTGCTTGTGTTCTCTTTGGCTATCTCTGTCTCTCTCAAGTAAATCTTTAAAAAGAAATAAACAAATAAAATAGAACATGGAAAAGGAGGCAAAAAGAATTGGGTGGCAGGTCTCATGAAGAGGAGTCTTGCAACCAGAATATTGGAACTAGAAGCAACCTGAATAGGGGAAGTTTCATCTTTCAGAATAGACTTGGTGCATTTGGTACATTTGTTTCCTCTGGCTACTGTAACAAGTTATCATAAACCAGGTGGCTTAAAACAACACAGGTCTCTTCTCTCACAGCTCTGGAGACCCAAATCAGTTTTACTCGACCCCAATGGGGACATCCCTCCAGAAGTTTTAGAAGAGCATCTAGATATTGCTCTGTGTCTTTCATCTTCTGGTGGTTGCTAGCATTCCTTGGCTCATGGTAGCCTCGTTGCAATCCCTGCCTCTGTGGTCACCTCCCTGGCCCTCTTCTGTGTGGGTCACATCTCTCTCTTCCCTCTTGTCAGAGCACTGAAGGCCCCCTGGGACAATCGAAGTTAACCTCCTACCTCAAGACCCTTAACTTAATCCCACTGTAAAATCCTGCCTTGCCCTGGAAGGTAACATTCACAGTTCCAGGGATTAGGACCTTGAGATCTCTGGGGGCCAATATTTAGCCCAGCACAGAAGGCTACTAAAGAAAAGCAAGCAGTAAGCAGTAGTGACTCTCACCATGGTTGGGGGTGGGAAAGGGGGTGAGTGCAACAGGGAAGGGAAGGGACTTCAGAAGTAGGAGACACTGGGCTGGTTCGATGCGGAATGAGAGGAGTCGGGAGCAATGGAGGTCACTGAATGGTCACGTAATACACAGCAATGTCCTTAGCACAGGGACCCTGCTGTGCTAGAGAGGAACAGAAGGGTGTGGCTTTGCAGGAAGCTGAGTCACTGGGGGCAAAACATGATGTATGGAGGAGAAGGTAGGTCTAAGTTTTTGGGGGACCATAGCTCTGACAATATCAAAAATATGATTTTTTAAGAAAAATAATCCCCAAATTACAAATACAAAATTTGTTAGGAAAGTGAATTTTGTTTCTAACGAGAAATCCCAAATCCACACTGTGAAATGCCTAACAAATGCCACACATATTACATGACCCAGGCAGGGATATATTTTTATTAGATGCCTGGTGGCCCCTCACCTCCCCCCCAATCCCCGCAACACACATTTTGTGGTTTGTATATTTTTCGAACATCTCTTTATAAAACAATAATTTTAGAATATTTTCTACAGAAAGAGAGAATTCAGTTATTTCTTTTAGCATAATTGATCAAAATGTGGCTTTCATAATTGATAGGTTAAAAAATTTCATTCATCTTCTTAACCATGACTGCAAATACAATTCCCTTTTTCTGACTGTCATCAAAGTTGGGAAAGCCTTTTTCAAGTCTCTTATGTATATGATCTTTTAAAAACATTTTCCCTGCCTGCTGAGAGTACTATGATTTAGAGCCGCCCTATAAACGCAGGAATTTTGACCATTGCTATTTTGTGAAATTTTCCTTAAAAAGGAACAAAATGTACCGAACACTCATAACTGTATATGCTGCATTATCAAGTATAAATCCAAACAGAAGAGGCCTTCCATTTTGGTTCAGCATTGATGAAAAGCAAAATTTCCACTTGCCATTTTATAAGTTTGAAGTTTGAAAACATTTACCACAGACTAGTTTATGGCTCTGTACAGTTCCAACCTTTTTCCTGCTACGTAGCATAAGACACCTTTTCATAAGTCTTTTGGGTCGTCACATTGCTGAGTTTCCACAGTGGGTGGTAAGAGTATTTCCAGAAGTATTTCCATACTGGGATGACCAGTAGTAACTTAGTCTTGTTCAAAAGAAACCACAATTGACATAAATATAACCCTCTAAACCAATATTAAATGTATCCCCAACTCAACTTCCCCTTAGCCAGATCCCCAAAATGCCCAGGGGCCCGCCAATGCCACCCAACACCAGGGAATGTATATAGAACACAAGTTGTAGTGGAGAGAGGTCTTACCCAACTTTAAGTTAAAATATCTTACTTTAAGTTATAATATCTTACTTTCGCAAATCAAAGAAACATTACTGCAGCATAAGGGTCCTTTTTGGAGCCCTGAAAGGAGTTGGTGTAAGTGAGCCATTCTGAAGCTTCATGAGCTTTCTCAGCTTCATGGTCCATTCACCTGTGGATCTAGGAGTCCTTTAGTGAGGGGACTCAGGAGAAAGGGCTAGGGACTAGGGGCGTATCCTATGCTAATGACGTCTTCAGATCTACCTGGTACTCTATCCACTTGGGCATTCCCAGGACACAACACGGGCCTTCTTCAACATTTTTTCTTTGATCTGGGCTTTGAAAATCTTGCAAATTCGCTATGGAAAACAGCTTGGCTCCTTCTCAAAAAGCTAAACATTGAATTACTGTATGAGCCAGCCCTCCCACTCCTCAGTTTACAGACCTAAAGAAGCTAAAAGCAGGAACTTGAACAGATACTTTACATTACAGTATTATTCACAATAGCTCAAAGGCAGAATCAATCTCATGTCCTTCAGCAAATGAACGGGTAAACACAATGCCATGAATGCATACCATAGAGTACTATGCAGCCATGGAGAAGAGTGAAGTTCTGGCCTACACTACAGTGGGGATCAACTCTGAAAATCTTATGCTCAGTGAAATAAGCCAGACACAGGAGGACAGGTGTTTTATGACTCCATGTCCATGGAATATTTAGAATCGGAAAATTTATAGCGACAGAAGACAGAATAGAGGTGACCAGGGTCTGTGGGGAAGGGGAGTTGGGAATTATTGCTTGGTGGGAAATTAATTACTTACATTGTCCATTTGAGATGGTGAAAGGAGTTTTGGAAATAATGATGATGGCCGCACAACCTTGTGAATGCTATGGACGCCACTGTAACACACACTTAAAAGTTATTAGAATGGTAAATGCAGGTTATGTATATTTTGTCACAATAAAAAAAAAAATACCAACAATGCAAGGTAAGATGTAAGCATCTGAAATAAATTTGTTCAGATAAGGTTTATTCATGCATAAAAGATACCTAGCAGAATGTTTTGACATGAAAATATTTATCTGAAATGATTGCCATCTGGAACATGAATTTTGTAGCATTCAGTCCTCTTGCAGGTTAATTACTAAGCCAATGAAAAATTGATGTGACCCTGGCAGACATCCACTAACCCTCCCTACACCTGTCGACCATCAGCTGTGGATAAATTCAGTGGCAGGTTTCCCCGGGGTGGTGTGGGTCGTGTTACCACGATGACTTCCTTTAAAAAAAAGGAAAACGTACTTGGTGGCGATTGGCCTGGGCTAATTTCTTTCAGACCCGGAAATCCCTAAGGTCTGTTTAAGCGGCCTCCCTGGCTGTCCTGTATAGACAACCACAGCCAGGCAACCTCTCGCAGGTTTTATCCAGAGCATAAAAGCATTGGTAACGGAGGATCATTACGTGAATGGAAGAGGTATCACTAACTGAGCTTTGTGAATCAGCTCTCCAAATGACTCTGCCACCCGGGCTCCCCCTCCTCACCCCGGGCTCTGTCACCTCTCAGTTGTTTCATCCAGGATTTACTCAAGACCTGTATTAGGTAGGGTGAGTAATGCTTGGCACTGCGACTGACTGCAGAATGGTTGGGTCCCATAGGATTTATAGATTCCATTGAGGCAAGATCTGATGTGGCTGCTCCCGCTTGGTAGGTGGCCCTTCCCTCTCGTGGCTCTGCCATCTCCTATGCTTTGGAGCTGTTTGCTGGCCTCCAAGCATAAGGTCAGTAAATAAGGGAGAGAAACTGGATCTGGGGCCGAGGTGGGCTTTTATGGGCTGGGTTTGGGCGTGATGACATCACGTCCTCCTACACTCCATTGGCCAGATCTTGGTCAGTTGGCCCTGCCTGGCCACAGACTGGCCTGGGTTCAAAGCATGCATAGGACTGCGTGTGTCACAGGGACTCTATAAACCATATGATCAGATACTTCTTCCCGTCACCTCTACTATTTTATCTCCACCAAAAGACAGGGAGAGTTTCCTCTTCCAACAGGAGGAAATAGAAACACAGAATCCTTGAACTCAAGGCTCCAGCCTGGATAAAGAAGCATGGTCTTTTGACCGTGCCCCAAAGCAAGCCCTTCCACCCTCCCAGCTGGACACATGAGTACCTTCCCTCTTGACCTGCTCTGAGCTCCGCATAGACTGGGACAGCCACTTCTCAGAGAGAGACCCACTTGAAACATCTGGGCTCCAGATGCTGCTGGCGTCTTTAATGGCTCCGACCGCAGTGGAAGGTATTGGTCTTAAGCCCTAAAATCCTGCAAGGTCTGCTTTTTGTCTCTGAGAGATCTTCTCTCCCCTTTTGCACTCCGAGGGCTGAATTCAATAGAGCCAGCCTTCTTTGACAGCTAACAGGGAGTTCTCAGTGGAGGACAGTTGATTTTGGAACAATTCCTGCTGTCAGTCCTGGAAAGCCTAGGTTTCCTGACCTATAGGGCATGATGACAAACCCATCTGCTCTTGCTCTTAGTCATTGGAGGGGCTTAATTGGAAAAAGTTTGTCTAAAGTTAAGCTAAGACGGTGCAAGAAAAGGAGGCATTTATTTGGCTAATCATCCTTCTCCCTGACCTCTTGCTTGTGACTCTGTTCACTGGTGCCCAAGCAGGGCATGTTTGCAAGGATATCAGACCCAGTCAGCAAGAAATACTTTTTTGCCGCTCTCTGTGCAGACCTCCAGCCATTTATCTGTCTTGGCATTTTATTTCTTATGAAAGTAGTAATAGAGATGAGCTTTGTTTTCACTATATGATCGCTTAATCCATAATGAAGGTCACTATTAAGAGTTGGGTAGATTCATAAATGGTCAGCTCATTCTGGGTTTTTAGGGAAAATGAAAGCGTATTGGGTGCCACTTTAGGTTTTCAAGGTGGAGTCCAAGAACTACCACACCCTTGAACTTTCTTCCCAACATGTCTTTTAGTCACATGGAGCCCTGAGCTGAGTGGATTGTGTGTGCTGACCCTAGAAAGAGGGTTTTTGTGGTTTTTTTTTTTTAATGTTTGTACATATCTCTATTACTAAATATGCTTTACAAATAACTGTGAGAAAAGTACATATTTGTTATTCTAACCCAGTATATAAAAGCAGTGAGACTCAAAACTACATTTGCTTTAAGATTAGGGTGCAGAGCTCTCATGTGCTCAGGTGAGAGGGATAAGAAGATAAGTGTTCTGTTTTTTTGTAGCACTGTTCCTGAACATTAGCCTGTTCAGGTTTGCTTCCGGTGTACCACAGTGGAGAAGGAAAGGATGTGCTTTTGAGGGTTACTTTCAGATGTGAAGAATGGTATAAATGACCAAAAGTGGAGTTTTCTTCCTCACATAGCCAGACATTGTAGAGGTAGAGGGGTGCTAAGGTTGGTTAATTTAGTGACACAAATTTGCTCTGCAGTCCTCAGATGCACCCCCCTTGTAGCCGCAAGATGGCTGCTGTGGCTCCAGGCATCACATCTTCACATAAGTATGGCCAAATTCTGTAATATCTTCTTTGAAGAGAGAAAGACCTTTCTTAGAATCCCCAGCAGACTTCACTTGTCTCTCACTAGCCTTTTAGGGAGTCAGTTCTTATACTTAATGTAATCATTGACAAAGGGGAATGGAATTATCAAAATTGATTTAGTCCAATGTTATTCAAACTTCAGCATGCATTAGAATCTCCTGGGGCAGGGGGGCTTGTTAAAATACAGATTGCTGTTTTCCACCACTAGAATTTCTGATTTAATATATTGGGGATGGCGCCTCATGAACTGCTTTTCTAGTAAGTTGTTACATTGTTCTCCTGTTGGTCATCTGGGGACCACACTTGGAGAACTACTGATTTCAATAGATCTTAATCCATTTTCTGGGGCTCAGGAAAAGTCACCTTCTCTGAAAGGAGTGGAGTTGGAGATGTACAGGGGGAAACATCAGGTTAAAGTCAGCAGAAGAAAGCGTGTTAGGGAAGTATCCAGCTTCCACCACATGTTTTCCTGTGTTTATTCTGTGTATTCTGTGTTTTCTGAATACACACTTAGACACTTTTAGCTTTTGGTGGGGTGGGGGTGGCTATTGCAGATTAGGTGATTGTACTGAAATATTTTGATTAATTCCCACGGCAGGTCTTTTTTCTCGGAGACAAACATAAATTCTAAGTCCATCAGTGTGTGCTGCTTAAATTACGTACAACTTACATCTTTTTCCCAGTCTCTATTACCTTTTGCCCTTCGCTGTAAACCATTATCAGTCCTCGTGTTTGTTCAGTCATTCAAGTTATTAGATCCATCTTGGGTTCCTCACAAGCCTCCTTAGCTCTTAACAACCTAAACACTCTGTGTCAGCAGCACATTTTTCCACACTGCCATTCCCTTCATCCTCTAGGTCATTAACAAGTATATTGAGCTAAATCACTGGAACTATTAACCTGAACTTCAGGCATTAACAGCATCTGAAACGACTTACCAAGGGTGGCAGCAGCTTTAGATCAGTGTATCGGCTTGCCACGTTAGGAAATAAAGAGCCCATATTTGGTTCCTTTCTTTCCTGCTTGTGTGGTTTGCATTTTAGAGTTTACATATATATTTATATATGAACATTTATATATATGAACTTCCGTAGCGTATGTAACATATATACACATACCTATGTATATATAGTCTAGCGGTTTTTCCTCCCTTCTGTCCTCTCTTCCTCCCTCTCTCCCTTCTTCTCTTCCTTCCTTTCTCTCTGTCTCTCACTAATACAAAGAAAACTGCCGTAAATATTTGTATGCACGCGGGCATTTATTTCACCTGAGTAGATATCTAGAAATGGAATGGCTGGGTGATATGGTAAGTGTATGCTTAACTATTAAGGAAGCTCCAAACTGTTTCCCGAGTAACTGTACCACTCAGTATTCCCACAAGCAGTGTGTCACTTGCAGTTCTCTGAGGTCCAGACCAGCACTTATTGCAGTCAGCCTTTTTAACTTCAGACATTCTGATCGATGTACAGCAGTATCTCACTGTGGCTTTAATGTGCATTTCCCTGATGAAAAAGATATTGTATATTTTTGATGTGGTTGTTTTTTTTTTTCTCTCTGTAGGTCTTCTTTGTTCAAATCTTTTGCTCACTTAAAATTGTTTGTTTCCTTATTACTGAGTTTTGGAAGTTATTAATATATTGTGGATACCAGTTCTTGATCAGATATGTAACTCTCTGATAACCCTACTCTGTGGTTTATCTTTTCATTTTCTTAACAATGCCCCTTAAAGAACAGTTCTTAATCTTGATGCAGTCCAATTAATTTTTTTAATGGGTGTGTATTATTCTTTTGGTGTTGAATCTAAGACGTCTTTGCCTAACCTGAGGCCACAAAGATTTTCTCTCTTTTCCTTCTAGAAATTTTAGTTTTATATTTAGATTTCTGCTCCATGTTGACTTATTATTTTGTATGTAGTACAGAGGTGGGACAGACTTAATTTTTTGCATAAGGATAGCTGACCATTCCATCTCTCTGCTTTGAAAACACTAGACTTTCTTCCCTGAATTATTTTTATACCTGTGTAAAAAATAAATTAACTATATTGATGTGAGACTATTCTGGACTCTCCTTTTTATTTTTTGATTGATCATAGTCTGTCTTGACACCAATATCGTATTATCTTAATTACTCCATTCTGTTCCATTCATCTATTTATTTATCTTGATGTCAATATTATAATATTGATTATTGATATTATAAGAACCTTTATTCTTATTTTTCAAAGTTATTTTGGCTTTCCTAGGTCCTATACATTTCCCCGTGAATTTTACAATCAGCTTGTCACTTTCTACAGAAAATAAAAAAAAAAGTTCTACAAAATGGATTTTGAATGAAAATGCATTTTTTTCCTCTTGGTTAAGGAGAAATTTGATGTATTAGTTATCCTGAGGCATCAGACCCATGACATTGGTCAATCACTCCATTTATTTTAGCCTCTCATTTCTCTCAGCAACATTTTGTGGTTTCAAGTGTACAGATCTTATACATGTTTTGCCAGCTTTATCCTTAGATAATTTACATTTTCATGTTATTATAAAAGGAATTTTAAAAAATGTTGATAGCTAAATTGTTCATTGGTAGTATATAGAAGTCACCAATTTTGGTATACTGATCTCATATCCTTATAATCCTCTGCATGTTTCTGGAGTTCTTTCTCCATATTCTCCTCTTTTCTCCTGCTAACTGTGGCTACCTTGGCCTCCCCAGACTCCCTCTATGTCTCTTCAACTCGGAGACCATTGGGATCTATACCTTACCCTTCTCCTCCCACTGTTTGGAAATTCTGCTGTGGGGCTAGGTGATAGTAGGGTTCCCTTGGTCATCTCAAGAATCACTCTTCTTTCCTGCCTGATGTTTGGGGTCTTTGGAACTCTTGTTTCATATATAGTGTCTTTGTTTTCAGTTACTTTAGGCAGGTGGGCAAATTCAATCCTTGCTACTCTGTTTTGGCCACCCTAGTTTAAAACCATCGTCTTGAATTAAAACATACCAAGTTCTGGTGCCTCTCCTTCAGGACTTCTTCTGTTTAATTTAGCAGTTAATCACAGAGGGCAGCCAGAGTTTGAGATTAAGAGCATAAACATTGAGGTTATACAGGCTGAAGTTTGATATGACTTCATTCTCATGGTTTGGTCTTGAGCAAGTTACTTACCCTCCCAGAGTCTCAGGTTCCTCATGTATAATTGGGGAAAATAATAAGGGTGGTTAATTTTATGTCAACATGGCTAGGCTATAGTGTTCGGTTGTTTGGTCAAAACTAGTCTAGATGTTTCTGTGATGATATTTTGCAAACAGGGTTAGTATTTATAATCAGTTGACTTTAAAGAGAGATTACCTTTGATAATGTGGGTGGGCCTTGTCCAAGCAGTTGAAGCAAAACCCAGAGGTTTCTGCAGGAAGGAGGAATTCTGCCTCAAGACTCTTGGGGTTTTAAGTATACAGATCTTACACGTGTTTTGCCAGACTCTAAGAAATCCTGCCTGGGTTTTTGCCCTGCCGTATAGATTTTGGACTCAGGACTGTAACAGCAACTCTTGCCTGAGATCCCACACTGTCAGCCTGCCCCATAAATTCTGGACTTGCCGGTCTCCACAATCACCTGAGCCAGTTCCTTCAATAAATCTCCCCAAGTGGGGCTTCATTATAATCAGTTCTTCTGTGTGCTTTCAGTCTCTTTTCCATACTCCCCCTACCATGCATTTATTCTAAAAATAAATGTTGCAGACAAGTCAAATGTGTGGGATTTCATTTTCTCATTTACAGGAGGTTATCTTCCATAAGCTGGAATGTACCAGCCAATTTATTAAAATGAAATAAATCTCTGAAAGTGTATCCGCTTAGATATTAAATGAATGCACATATGTAGGTGCCATAGTGGAGGCAGATCCTATTTTCTTACAAACTTCAGGTTTTCACACTTCCTTTCTTTACAGAGCTGCCCAGAAACACCCCTCCCATCTTCTCCCCACCACAGAAGTGGCTACTGGGGCTAGTGAAAAACATGAGGGACGTGGTCAGGAAAGCAGAGTTGGGGGAACCCGCAGCAGCGACAGAGTGAGGTTGGACTCATAATGAAGGAGATATCAAACTCTACAGTTTTATACTGAACAATCCAGGGCAATCAATATGTTTCAGCCTGACTTAAGGAAGACATTAAGAGTTTGACTTTCCACTCTGACACCTAGGGAATTAAGAGAGTAGGAGAGGCAATCTTATAAACTATGAGAACATCCTTTTGCTAAAAATATTTGAGTTTTTCTTCTCCCTCCAGTATTATTTACACCATCAGCGTAACATTAAAAACTGGTATTTCTAGCAATGTGTTTCACTATTAAGTGTCTAAACAGAGATTATGACGTGGCGTAACTTTAGGCAGAAAATCTTCCCCCTATTAACCTGTTTGCTCGAGTAGATGTATGTATGAATTCAGTTATAGAAATAGTAACTTAAATAATGGATGAGCTCTTACCACATTCTGTAGACAAAGGGATTTAAGCAACAGGAGAGAAGGCAATAGTATTCGTTCTAGTAAACATATATAATTCACAGCACAGGAAATAAATGGAGAATAATGATATGAAAATAGCAGATAATTAATTTCTTCAGCGTTCCTTTTCACTTTGCAGTGGATTTCAGGAATTGAAACGTGTGCGCCAAAGTGGTTGGAGTTTTAAGTTCTATGGTATCCTGACCTGAGACTATTTTAGTCACATAAAATTTGAAATTTCTTGCTTTAGAAAAAGACTAGACAGCGAAAATAAGAAAAGGGCCACTCTTCTAATCCAAAGATGAAATTTAAAATTGTGATTTATTCATGTAACCTTCATGATTTGATTCATGCTATGAACCTGACACAAACAAACACTAAATGAGCCATTTTAGAATAAATTTAAGATCGAAAGCTTTGGTAGAGAGGCAACGATACTGTGTATCATTTGTTAAATCTCATCTCTCTGAAACTTCTGACTTTCTTTTTGCATTTATTGGCTTTTTCTTGTCATTATGACTGTTAAAAAAAGAAAGCCAACACTCATGCAAAACCGGATAAGAGAAGACTAGATTAATTTCGAAATTATAGATGCTCCAGGAAACAGGCAAGTTAACACACCTGGTATAAAACATACTTGGACCACTTTCATATTTAATAAAAAATATATTCCACTGAGTATTAACACTAAACGACATTACCTAGAAATCGATGAATAGTTTTGCTGCTTATTGGAAGATGGGGACTTTACTAGTCCCACCATAGTACAGCATCCTATGAAAATGCCTTTAAATCTCAAAAATGAACCCTGGACTCATGCCAAATTACTACTCACCCCCAGTCAGTGGAATACACCAGGAAATAAAAATATGAAAATCTCAAAAATCTGTATAGGGACATTACAAAGTACTTAGACATTAAATCATCGAGTATGAGATGGATCTCGGACCAGAAGATTCTCTAAAGAGGACAAAAGACTTATTTGAGGGGCCAGTGCATCATGGGACACGTAGTGGTCTGTAATATGTTCAGTATATTGTTATGTTCTCACTTCAGGGAGTCTGAACTCTCTAATTTCCTCCAAACTGACTTCTGATTTTTCAACAAAACCAGGTATAACACTGCACTAAGAAATAAGCTAATAAGTAGTGATACAGACTTTGGTTTCCCCCTTCCTCCCTGTGAAACTTCTCTGGAATTTCCTGCCTCTTTTTTATGCAAGAGATTCCACCCCCCACCCCATCGTTCTTCTAAGGCTGATTGGTTTGTATCAGTTTTGCACATGTATTTTTCTTTAAAAAGATCAGATTAAAAAATTTTCAGCCTTGCATTGTCTCATAAAGATTATGCTCTGATTAAAACCAGACCCAGATTGTAGAGCTGCTTTCATTTTTTTTTCCTGAAATACAAACAAGAGAAATTTCAATGAAAACATTCCATTTCCCACCAGAGACGCTGGCAATGGTAATCCAGGTATTACCCGATCTGCAAATATGCGTCCAACACGCAGGGCCTGCATGGAAGTATTTTAAAAGCTTAACCTAAGATTTTCATATTAAGGATGGAATGTAGTATCTTTTGATTTCTTAAATCCCTAATTTTGAGGAAAGGCACCTTTTCAAATAATCTGGGGAATGAGCAGGGGCTGCTAACAGGTATCCAGTTAAATAATGAGCTCACCTGTTTCCCTTTCTCAGTCCTTCTTAAAAGTGGGAATGTTGGAGCACCTGGATGGCTCAGTTGGTCCAGCATTCCAACTCTTGGTTGTGGCTCGGGTCATGATCTCAGGGTTGTCAGATTGAGTCCCGCGCTGGGCTTCACATTCAGCAGGGAGTCTCCTTGAAGATTGTCTTCCGCTGCCCCTTCCCCCTCTTGTACTCTCTCTCTCTCTCAAATCAATACGTCTTTTTTAAAAAGTGGGGAGCTAGCACTCAAAGATGAGTGAGAAAGGTGTTCACTACAGCATTGTTTATAATAGCCACAAACTGCACATAGACCGACAGTCCATCAAGAGGGGAATTGTAGATAAACTGAGACGAGGCACGCTAGTGGAGGGGGTTAGAGCAGAAGTCCTGGAGACCAGATGTCCCGTTGTGGATTCCAGTGCCACTGCTTACAACTTCATGTGATCTTGGTCAAACTACTTAATCCTTAGTTTTCTCATCTGAAAAGCAGAGATAATAACAGTGGCTAATTCTTAAGGTTGAACTGAAGTGTGAGAAAATGGTTGCTCATTCCCTAGCTCCTACACCAGTGACTGGCACATAATCAATAGATAACGAAGCTCACTAAATATCTGTCAAATAAATACAAGGGTTGCAAAAGCGCCTGTCAAAGAGTTGGCACTCAGAGGGTGGCAGTAATTTTAAGACTTTATGTATCAATATGTGAAAATAAATTTCAAAATTTTAAAACAAGATACACATTTTTACAAGTATAAGGTGCTACAATTTTTGTAAGACAATGGCTAAAATGCACAGGCAGGTACATATGTATTTTTCAGTATACACATTCATGCACGTAAGACTATCCGCAGACACCGGTATACTTATCTTCCTTTGTACACTGTTTGGTACTGTTTGGCTTTTGGCTACTTGCGTATGTGGCAGGTTGGTTTTCTGGCTGCAGATTCTGAGCTGACGCTAGTTCATAGGATGTTTATGACACAGTGCTCTTATAGGGGAAAGGGAGGAAGCAGAATTGGGGAGAGGTGGAAGTTGATCTGTGATTGTTCCCAACAAAGGCCTCTGTCAGCCCTTCGGGGAGCTCTGAAGCTGGGTGGCCCCTCAGCATGTGCTAAGATTGCCTTCATACCCTCTATGGATCAGCCACTGGATGCTGGCTGACCCTGGAAGAAAGCGGACCTCCAGTGAGGTAATATTCTTCAACTGAAGCAAACCCCAAAGAGCGTTGACAGTCAGGGCCTTCCAGTATATTCCCAGAGGCTGAGGAAAAAGTCCCCTTGAAGAAGGATCAGGTAAGCCCATGACGGTATCCATGACACTATTTGTTCTTTCAATAAATGAATGACATAGCTATCAAGGGTTTAATTTCCAGTTTCAATGATTAAAACACTGGGCTTACCCCGCCATGGTGGGGAGGCAGTCTTTGTGGTGTGGCTCAAAGGGGACTGTGGGCTCTCTGCTCTCACCACGCCCCATGTTTTTCCTACAGCACCCTGCCAAAAACACATGAAGTTTTATAACTTTGCAGAGGGTTAGTTTAAGCAGTGCTTCCTGGAGAAATTTCTTTGTACATCCTAACTGCCTTCACAGGTTACTCAATAATTGTTACCTACCAACAATTCAGAAGTACAGGAATTGGCCAGTAGAGAACTAGAGATTGAAACTGTCCAGTTTCCCTAGTTTAGATCTTATAAATATGAGTAGGAGTTTTGGGCAAATCCTCTGGACAACGAAAGGAACATGCATAAAATACAGAACAGCATTCTACAAAATGAGGTATGTATATTCAAGATGATATACAAAAGACATCCACTAGCCCTCTCTTTATAGCAAAGATATTTGCTATGGAAAAGAAATTTGACAGTTTTTATGTATACATCTTTTTGTCTTTAAAAAAGGAAAAACAAGGAAGGCTACACAATATTTAATAAACACATGGAGATTGGCCCCTTAATCAATCCATGAGCCAAACTTTCTCAAGTACAGTAGAAAAGAAAACCCTAATTCCACAACCCAACTGAAAATGACAAAGATACCCTTGCTTCTAGCATCTTGTCACATTTTGTAGTTAACTCATTCTTGGTGAACTGGAATGGTAAATACTACTACTTAGTTTTAATTAAACAAATCTTCACAAAATTATTATGTGGCACTATTGACAATTCTGGAAACATGGTATCCTGGATTGGATCCTGGAACAGAAAAGGCACAATAATGGAAAGGCTGGAGAAATTCAAATAAAGTCTGTAGTTAATAATACTTCACTAATGCCAATTCCTTAGTTTTGATGAAAATGCTATGATTATAAAAGTTTAATTTTAGGGGAAGCTGCGTGAAGCCTGTATGGGAATTCTTCGTTCAATTTTACCAAGCCTTCTGTAAACCTAAAACACTCAAATTAAAAAGGTGTTTTAAAAAATCTTTCTGATACACAGCTTTTTACATTCACTATTGTTAACAGTGAATATTGACCTAAGTGTATAGCATTTCCCTACAATATTAGAAGATAATAGAACAAAATTTTACCTAGCAAGCTATTTGAAATGAAGACTCCCAAACACACACACACACACACACACACACACACACCCCTGTGGTTTGGTTTGAAGTGTAAAGTTATGTAATTTTCAACCCAGGATTTTAAAACAGTTTACTTAATTTTTATACATATTTAAAAGCTACTTTTGAGATTTATTATCTAACAGAAATATACCATCAGAGAAACTGTAGGAGAGGAATTATTTGCATAAGGCAATGGTGAAACATTAAAATGCTCTTTTGGTTAGGAAACCCTTTAGAGGACACAGTGTTAGTAAAAAAAAAGAATTACAAACTGTGGATGGTCACTGAAGGAATTTTCACTGATGAATCAAAGTTGAGACATACTAACAAGGCCCCATCACTGGGCTGTTTGATTCTGTTTCAATAATGGAACACACAGAGAAATGCCTCTACAGGGTCTGCCAAAGAAAAGATGGACCAGAAAAAGCCTCAGGCTCAACAATGAATGACTTCTTTAATTGAGAAACAATGGGGCTAGGATGGTATTCCTCTATGTATACTCCTCATAAGATGGCAGGTGTGACAGAATTTAAAAAGAGAAGACACCAAGAAAAAATGCATAGACGTTCATTGGCTGATTTAGCCACAAGGATGTTACTGCAGCAAAACAGATGAACCAGAAATCCACAAAATGGTACCAGATGTCATCAAATGTAATTACTTGAAAGAAAACTAGAAATGGAAATTTAATGAGATAGGGAATGACCATGAAAACCTTTGTGCCCGTAGAAGGTTCTAAGTTATCTCACAGCAAAGCACTTAAGAATACTACTGAACTTGAAATAGTCATTATTCTGTTACAAATACAAATGTTCTACATATGCTGGCTTTTCCTGTGTGGTTATAAGGGATGTCAACACAAACAATCCTGCAGATATTTTCAAAAATTTAATATGCTTAATCTGTCTATTTGAGAGAAGGTGGGGGGGATAACATTAAAGTGTCTGAGTAATAAAAGTAATAACTTTTGAAAGAAATCCATACCATGGAAAGAGCATTTGACAATGAATGTTTACAGATACTTCTAATTTATGTGGCTTTTATTGGCGGAAACAAATATAAAAACTACTATCTGCACAACATCGAAAAATCCTAGAAACAGATTCCAACATGCCCCCAATTTCACCAAATGAAATAGTTTATCATATTTTGAATATGATTGTTAGAAAATATTTAAAAAGTCACACTTGCCAGTTAATTTGCACCAACCATTTGAAGTGGAGAAAACTGGAAATTTATTAGCCCATAAGAAACCTTGGGAAAGTAGTAGATAGAATTTTAAAAATCAGGATCATAATTTAGTAAATATAGTAGAATAAAAGTCACCTCTTCCACCTTAATCTACATATCTTGATGAAGCATATTTTCATTTATTATAGCAAACTATTAAAATATAGTGAGCTTAAAACCAACATCACAAATTATTTCTGACAAACTGAAACCAAGATTTCATTAATCAGATTTTAAATTTTTATTTATTTTTTTTTTAAATTTATCAACATATAATGTATTATTTGCCCCAGCAGTACAGGTCTCTGAATCATCAGGCTTACACATTTCACAGCACTCACCATAGCACATACCCTCCCCAATATCCATAACCCAGTCACCCTATCCCTGCCCCTCCACCCTCAGCAACCCTCAGTTTATTTCCTGAGATCAAGTCTTTTATGGTTTGTCTCTCTCCTGATCCCATCTTGTTTCATTTTTTCCCTCCCTCCCCGATGGTCCCCCATCCTGCCTCTGAAATTCCTCATATCAGAGGGATCATATGATAATTGTCTTCCTCTGATTTGGCTTATTTTGCTTAGCATAATACCTTCTAGTTCCATCCACGTCATCACAAATGGCAGGACTTTGGTTTTTGATGGCTGCAATATATATATATACATACATATATATAGATGTTCATCAACAGATGAATGGATAAAGAAGATG